>NC_135855.1:39963889-39968889 GCF_031162955.1 Sander vitreus
CGCTCTCCGTCTCTGCTAGATTGGGAATGATTGAGATTTCTCTTGGCACAGCTTGTACCGCCCCCGTTGAGAAGCACTGGGCTAACGAGTATGCTGCTGTACAGATTGTAAAGCCCCCTGAGGCAAATTTGGGATGTACGATAGTGGGCTGTATAAATAAACATGACATGACTTCACAATCGAGGCAATTAGATGCCACCGTTAACTCTTCTGCTCTGTAATACCACCCAGCTTTAACATATAGGACTGAGACAGGATCATCTGTACCATCACTTTGACAAGCAGTTCCTTCACTGCAGGTGGAACAAACAGAATTAGAGCTGCTGGGTATCGGCATCATGACCGAAAGAACGAGATCCAGGGTACAAGGGGCCGAAATGGGTTTCCTCAGGAGGGTAGCTGGCGTCTCCCTTAGAGATAGGGTGAGAAGCTCAGTTATCCGTGAGGAGCTCGGAGTAGAGCCGCTGCTCCTTCACGTCGAAAGGAGCCAGTTGAGGTGGTTCGGGCATCTGGTAAGGATGCCCCCTGGGCGCCTCCCTAGGGAGGTGTTCAAGGCACGTCCAGCTGGGAGGAGGCCTCGGGGAAGACCCAGGACTAGGTGGAGGGACGTCCAGCTGGGAGGAGGCCTCGGGGAAGACCCAGGACTAGGTGGAGGGACGTCCAGCTGGGAGGAGGCCTCGGGGAAGACCCAGGACTAGGTGGAGGGACGTCCAGCTGGGAGGAGGCCTCGGGGAAGACCCAGGACTAGGTGGAGGGACGTCCAGCTGGGAGGAGGCCTCGGGGAGACCCAGGACTAGGTGGAGGGATTATATCTCTAACCTGGCCTGGGAACGCCTCGGGATCCCCCAGTCGGAGCTGGTTAATGTGGCTCGGGAAAGGGAAGTTTGGGGTCTCCTGCTGGAGCTGCTACCCCCGCGACCCGACCCCGGATAAGCGGACGAAGATGGATGGATGGATGGATGGGTATCGGCAATGATTTCTCCAATCTTTGTGATTCCTATTTCCGATTTAATATCAATCAGGTTTGGGAAATTTCAGTCACAATACCGGTTTATCTTGAATGTGAAAGAGATTCTCAGAGAACTTCTCAGAGCTGTAGATTGTTGAAGCAAGAAGCAACCTTCACAATGTTTTTTAACCTTCATGTTGGCTTCCTGCCGACCATGCACTTGTTGATAATATGGTCAATATAGAAAATCACGACTTCTTCAATGCTTTTTTTTCGATAATTATGACACTTTTTCTGACACTTATACACGCTGCTAACACCAACTTATTACCACTAGTTACTTATTTTTGGAATTCACGGTCAAAAAACTTTGTTTATCGGAAATAATATCTAATTTTTGAGTCAAAAAAGCAGAAATTATTAATTATTTTGACAAATATTAGAGGAATGTATGTTGACGGATAATCAAAGACATGAGAAAGAAGAAGAAAACGAAAGTAGTGATCATTAATTGCACTTGTGAAGAGCATTGTAGGGAACCATCCATGTTATTTTTGGGTAATTTGGTGAAAAAGAAACCCATATTTCTGATATAGACATTGGGTCAAATGGGACCCATGGACAACAGGACCATGCACCAGCTTCATGTTTACTACATTAAGAAATGACCCCCAAAAGTTGTACTTAAACATCCATGGTGAAAAGGCATAGGCTATATGGATCAATTTCAGGATTGTATATAATTGATATCAGAGAATGTTTTTTTTTTAACCCAGCCCTACATCATGTTTTCATTTCTTTAATATTTTAACTCTTGTGTTGTCTTCCCGGGTCAAAACTGACCACAAAAGGGTCTGTGTGGAACAACAACCGTGTTGTTTCTGGGCAATTTGGTTGAAAAAAACCCATATTTTTGATACAGAAACTATAATAACCATAACCTTTGGTTAAGGAGATGAAGTGCTTAAACTCACCATTGGCATTTTTGCCACATATCAGATGCTCATAGACCTGTAGCAGCCCCCACAGCTCGGCATCGTTGTTGACGGCTCCCTCCAGCAGCTCCGCGGTCACCGGGCCGCAGGTGACCCCGCCGCCCGGTTCCCCTTCCTCCACCGCGGCCAGCCTCGCCGCATGCAGCGCCCGTCCGACCACCTCCTCAATCAAACTCTCCACGCATGCTGCCAGGCACACGGCGGCGTACTCGTGCACGCGCACCGACACGCGTGTTTCCACCATCCACCTGAAGAAGCGACCCACGGAGAGCGTCAACCCGCAGCGCGCGGACTTGCCCCGCTGACGCGCGGTGTCCCCGGAGCTCATGCAGTGCAGGGACACCGCCTTCACCGCGGAGGAGATGCACTTCTCGGCCAGACTCCAGCTCAGCACGAGCCTCGCCGCGCTCTGGACCTCCAGGCGCGTGCACCGCCTGTGGAGCTCACTCAGCCGCTGCGCCTCCCGGGAGATCCGCACCAAAGCCCTCCGGAGCAGACCGGACAGCCTGTGGACAGCCTCCCCGGTGAACGCGGCGTCCGAATCGGTGACTCTACGCACGACTTCCCGCAGCTCCTGCTCGGTCCAGGGATACTCCTCCACGTCGGGCAGGCAGGGACACTTGACCAGGATGTCCGCCGCGTCCTCAGGCAGCGTGCTCACTGTGTCCCAGCTGCCGTTTCTGCTGTACAGAGAATCACCGGCATGCTGCCACCAGGTACCCCGGTGAGGAGTGTTCGTGTGCGGATGAGACTGCCTCGACCTGCCAGAGGAGGACAGGCTGAGGGACGGGCAGGGTTCCCCAGTCACATAGCCCGGATCCAGGCTCAGGTCCTCCAGGGGTTTCACCAAAACACTGCTGGTGCTGGACATGGTGGAGAAGGGGATTAGATTGACGTAACTCTTACTTTATGCACAGTTAATAACAGTTTTCCAGTCCAAGGTTTTAGCCCCAGTTTGTAAAAGTCCAACTGCCCAGACCAGACAGCTGCACAAGACTGTCCTGCTGTGCCACAACTAACCGAAACATGAAGGGGAAGTGTTTTAAGCACACTAATGAAACCCAGACTCCAGTCTATGGAATAATAACAGAGGTGAGTTTACTACTCTGCCCTACAGCGCCACCCGGTGGCCACCCGTATCGAAACCAGAAACAACAACACCTAGGAGCATAAAAATAATAAAATAAAAAATAAATGAAAAGGGCTATCTTAAATTAACGTAAGTGTCTCAAGCAAATAAATTAATTTAAGGGGTTTTCTTGTCTTTAATCAGTTTCAGTGACTTCATGAGAGGTTTAACTCATTCCTCAAATGGTTCAGGGAGAGTTCAGTCTTACAATATCTACATTTATGTAGCCTAAAACAATGATTAAAACCAGAACTGCAGCTTTATTCTGGAGGGATAAATGAGACTTCTGGTTATGATTTTCAAAATAAAACCACACGATTCCAGTAAAACGAAGATAAAGAATTCATATCAAAGAATTTCTAATAAGAGAAGAAGCTTTTATATATGTCTATGGGAAGAAGGTCCACTCTTCTGAACTGGTTGCAGTTCCACTCTGGTTCCATATAGGGGGCGCTCACAGGCCAGTGCAGAATGAATGGGACTCTATGGAGCTGTACCCCTCAAAATCCACTTTTCTCAGGATATAATTTTTGTCTAGTAATTTCAATGTTGCATTTGAAAAGGGAGGCTAAGAAAATACACACTGCTGGGTGTTAGATTATTTTAAAGTGGCTTTTTTGTTCTAAAAAGACGTTTAAAATGTCAATGACGTCATACACATATACGGCCAGAGATACTGCTTTACGGCAAGCTCTGAGTCACTTCCTTTCTCTCTCTCGAGGCATCGACAACACAGCTGACAGGTTAGACTCTCTCTGTTAATACAACATAGCTGACAGGTTAGACTCTCCCTGTTAATACAACACAGCTGACAGGTTAGACTCTCTCTGTTAATACAACACGGCTGACAGGTTAGACTCTCTCTGTTAATACAACACAGCTGACAGGTTAGACTCTCTGTTAATACAACACAGCTGACAGGTTAGACTCTCCCTGTTAATACAACACAGCTGACAGGTTAGACTCTCCCTGTTAATACAACACAGCTGACAGGTTAGACTCTCCCTGTTAATACAACACAGCTGACAGGTTAGACTCTCTCCCTGTTAATACAACACAGCTGACAGGTTAGACTCTCTGTTAATACAACACAGCTGACAGGTTAGACTCTCCCTGTTAATACAACACAGCTGACAGGTTAGACTCTCTGTTAATACAACACAGCTGACAGGTTAGACTCTCTCTGTTAATACAACACAGCTGACAGGTTAGGCTCTCCCTGTTAATACAACACAGCTGACAGGTTAGACTCTCTCTGTTAATACAACACAGCTGACAGGTTAGACTCTCTCTGTTAATACAACACAGCTGACAGGTTAGACTCTCTCTGTTAATACACGTGCTAGAAAGAGGTTTGCTAATGTTTTGAAGACCACGCCGAAATATTCACTCTGACATTCTGGTTCTGCTTCAACTCAACCTGTAAGAATTCAAAAGGACATAAGTACTCGTTCATTCAACTTTCGACCTATGATCCATGTTGAACTTGCAAAAAACTACAATCAAATCTGAGATTTCTCAGCGACAATCAGGCGAAAGAGACAAATGTAGCCGTCTAGCTCCATAGAGTCCCATTCATTTAGCATCTAGCTCCATAGAGTCCCATTCATTTAGCATCTAGCTCCATAGAGTCCCATTCATTTAGCATCTAGCTCCATAGAGTCCCATTCATTTAGCATCTAGCTCCATAGAGTCCCATTCATTTAGCATCTAGCTCCATAGAGTCCCATTCATTTAGCATCTAGCTCAATAGACTCCCATTCATTTAGCATCTAGCTCCATAGAGTCCCATTCATTTAGCATCTAGCTCCATAGAGTCCCATTCATTTAGCATCTAGCTCCATAGAGTCCCATTCATTTAGCATCGAGCTCCATAGAGTCCCATTCATTTAGCATCGAGCTCCATAGAGTCCCATTCATTTAGCAT
>NC_135855.1:39973889-39981389 GCF_031162955.1 Sander vitreus
GGCAGTTCGTGTAATTGTCACGTTATTTTTAATCTATTGAGTCGTGTTCACGGGGACGTTTTTCTGGTTTTTTTTCGTGGTGGCCAGCACGAAATGGGAACCATCTATTCAGAGGTTGGGTTTAGGAAAAAAACAACGGGGAAAGGACACCTCACACGCCGGGAGACGGTCACTGGGGACGCGCAACAATAACGGGACGGGGATATGGCCACTGGGGACGCGCGACAATAACGGGACGGGGATATGGCCACTGGGGACGCGCGACAATAACGGGACGGGGAGAAGGCCACTGGGGACGCGCAACAATAACGGGACGGGGATATGGCCACTGGGGACGCGCGACAATAACGGGACGGGGATATGGCCACTGGGGACGCGCGACAATAACGGGACGGGGAGAAGGCCACTGGGGACGCGCAACAATAACGGGACGGGGAGAAGGCCACTGGGGACGCACGACAATAACGGGATGGTTGTGATTAGGAAAACAACGGGGAAACAAAACGCCACCCGCGGGACGTGATCCGTGAAAGTCCTGTATTGTTTGACCCATCCACCACCTCGACCAACTACCCTATGGGGATTTTCAGAAATTCTGTCAGGGAGACTTCTATTACGTTGTCTCTCTTCTCTTTAACTGATCAGCTGGGCAGTGGGTGTTACGGTTCTGTATACCAATCAGAATCGGGCACTTATGTTCTAACTAGAGATGCACCGACAGACCGGCCCGGTGACCGGAATCGACCGGTTTTCACATGCTCGGCCATGACCGGCGACCAGCAGGTCAGTCTGACATATGGAGATTTCATGCCGGTCAACGCTACAATTAACTGACAACAGAAGTTATACGAGTTACAGTTTTCAAGGACGCACGCACACACGGACGCGACAGCACAGTCTCTTTTTCCTTTCTCTCAACTTTTCCGCCGTGTGTCGCGCGTACCCGCTCGCGGTGTGAAGCGTGTCGGCGCTATTGTCCCACATGTAGGGAACCTCGTGAATTAACCTGCAACATGTCAGCTGTTTGGAGATTCTTCAGCGTGTGTGCAGAAAATAACACGTTTGCAATATGCAACACCTGCAAGGGACAAAGTAGGACGTGGAGGGACGACACCAAAAACCAAAATCACATTTTTTTAGTTGGATATCGGACGTGAAAAGAAGGAAATGGTTCCAACGTTGCTCTTTAGATGTGTGTGACTGTCCCACACCAGGAGTACTTTATATAGTTCTATTTTATAGTGATCCATTATCTGTTCAACACATGCTCTATGTTCTGTGCAAAATGTTCTATTAAAGAAAAGATAGAAAATAAATATTTGTGTGTGCTGTAAAGTGGTTAGAAAATCGGAATCGGCTTAGAAAGTTGTAATAGGTGCATCTCTAGTTCTAACCAATCACAGCATACTACCATGTTTTCAATCTGTTCTCTCTCCTGCTTCTGTCAGTTGTATTTTCAGACGAGAGTGTGACCCTCCTTCCCTTCTACCTCCAGGCATTTTCGACGGTGTTCTCGGTCTTCTCCCGGTTGACGGCTCGTTTTTTTACGTCTTCGGATTTTCTCACCACCACCACCACCAGTGTCTAGATTCCATTGGGGGATATGTTTGGTTTTCCTAAACATTAGATTTGTATAGATACCCCTTTACAATGGACTCTAATCTCCAAAATATTATGTTTGTACTTACTTGGTTATATCTTAATAAGAAATGTTTGCATATCTGCAACGGAGTCTCTCCTGATTGATATAAGAGGAACGTTTTATTTTGATTCAATGGTGGTTTGCAGTTTTACAGCTTTTTCAACGTAAAATAAAGCCGCTCTAGAGCGCCGCTTACTGAGCTCCAAGGCAGCAACACAACAAGCGCTTGGCCGCTACGGAAACCATCGGATTCGAAACCAAATCCTCCAAACGATTCCAATAAAGAAACGAGTCCGATGGTATCGTAAATTTTGGAACGATTCCAAGTAGGAATCGGTTCTCGATGCCCAATCCTACTCCCTACCGTATTCGTGCTATTATCACGAAATATGCTTCCCAGTGAAATACATTACTTTACATTTTCGTGCTGGCCACCACGAAAAAAAACAAGAAAAACGTCCCCGTGAACACTAATCAATAGATTAAAAATAACGTGACAATTACACGAACTACCGTGAGACTGGGTTGCAAATACTAAACAATTATTCAAAAGTAGCTGTAATTTTAACATTGAAATACAGTCAAATGTCATTAAAAACCAAGAACATTGTCACATATTTCAAAACAATGGCATCAAATAGCATGACTTTAGATATTTTCAAATCATTTTTAACCCTCCTGTTGTCTTCGGGGTCCAATCTGACCCATTTTCCAAAAGTTTCTATATCAGAAATTTGGGTTTCTTTCAACCAAACGGTCAAAATAAATAACGTGGATGCTTCCCTACAACTTAAATAACTGATCAGTTCACTATTTTCATTGAATTTGGGTGTTTTATTTAATTTTATAGCATTTGAAGAAAAATAATTAATGAAAGAAAACTGACAAAAAGTGACAGAAATGTTGGGAAAAACGTCCCGAAAAAAGCGCAGAAAGAATCGACAAAGACATTGGAAAAAGTGACAAAGAACTTCAGGAAAAAACGTCAAAAAGTGACAAAAAATGTCCCAAAAAATGGACAAAGAATTTGAAAAGTGAAAGTTTGACCCAGAAAAACTAAAAGTTGCTAAAAAGGTCTACGGGACCAACATGATTCTCACTCCCATCTCGTAAAATACGGATGTTTGGTCAGGTGCCTTTGGCGTTGTTATTGAGGCTAAAGGAGACTTTTAGCGTCAATAACAACGCCAAAGGCACCTGACCAAAGGAAAAGAAGAACGGGACTATTGAAAGAAAAGCGACGGTTGGGTTTAGGAAGCGTGACACGTGGGACATGATCTCCTGGGTGAAAGTCCTGTGTTGTTTGACCCATCCACCCCCCCAACCAACCTCCCTATACGGATTTTCGGGCTTTCATGCTACTCGCTACCGTAGCTATGTCATCTTCAAACGCCGTGTAGCTGCTGCTCTGCCCAGTGTGCTCTACAAACACACTGAAGGGTGCTTTTTTTTGTCGCTTCTGACGCTGACAGCCTCTGTCCAAACGTCCGTATTTTACGAGTTCGGAGTGAGAACGGGTTGGAATAAAAGTTGCACGGTCTACGGGAAGACAACACGAGGGGTGTAATTTGTATGTTGTATGTTTTGTATGTCCAAAAGTCTTTCTACTACATTTCTGCTCCTCTGGGCTAGATCTAGATAGAGTCATGCTGAACCTAAAGCAACCACAAGATGTCAGCCTTTCACTATTTCTAAAGCACAGGAATGAAGAACGTTTTTTTCAACCCTCAGATGGGAAAACTGGTTCTTACTGTACCTACTGGTTCTACAATACTGTACAAACACAATGCTATTATAATCTGAAACGCCTAAATCCAGAGCCTCCTCGTAGGATTAAAAAACAAAAGGGGCTATTTTCACTGTTCAAGGAGCCTTAAAGGGGAACTTTTTTCCAACCTGGACCCTATGTTCCTGTGTTTTTGTGTCTAAGTGACTGATGGGAACAACAATCTTTGACACCGGTCCAGTAACCGGCAGCCACAGACCAGGCTGCAATGTAACCCTATGGGGCAAATTTTCATCGTCCATTTGTTTTTTTTGCCACTGACAGACTCAGATTATTATTCTAAGTGTCTGACAACATTATGGAAAGGATCCCTACAGAGATAGACCTTCAAAACCTCTTTGAGACCTTTCTGTTTAAACAGAAACAGCTCTGAAGTCGCTAGTGGTAAACCCACCAGACTCCATTTAAAAAAGCAATATTTTTAGCGTGTATAGAGCCAACGTATTTTCACACATGAAGCGGTAAACTATGTGTTTATTTCAACCAAAATTAGAGTTGTGATTGTTGGGAAAGTGGAAAGACGACCCAAAATTGCTTTTCATAGTTTATTTTTGTTTCTGTCGACTCTGAATGAAGTGTGTTTTACGATGCTAAAACGACTCTTTATTTACATGGAGTCTGGTGGTTTTAACGAACACATGTTTTTATGTTTAAAAAAAGGATCTTACTCTTTAACAGAAAGGTCGACCTCCTTAGAAATCCTTTCCATAGCGCTGTCAGACACTTAGTATAGTATAATTGGGAAAGTCGAAAGATGATCTTGCTTAATACTGGACCAATGTCAGAGATAGATTGTTCCCGGGCGCCTGGGTAAGCTCACCTGGTAGAGCAGGCGCCCATATAAAGAGATTTACCCCTCGAAGCGACGCCGACCTGCGACCCTTAGGTGCATGTCGTTCCCACTCTCTCTCTCTCTTTCTAGGGTCAAGGTTGGAAAAAAGGGTAGTTACCCTTTAATGGAAATGCAGCAAATATTCCAGTTCTTGAAAAGTGTGAGCACAAAAGTGGTGAAATGACCTGGATAAAACAATAAATTACTGCGCTAAAAAAACCCCAACACTTATTTAAAATGAGCTCAATAGGCTTCAATGTGTACAATCATAACAGTGAGCCAGCTCACCACGTCAGAGGTTTCCTGTTCAGTCCCGACCCCTAAAAAGTTGCTCTTGTGTCAAACAACCTCACTTCCTCTGATGTTGTGCAGGGTTCAAGACATCGACAACGTCCGCAGCAGAACTGAAGCTGATCCAAATAAGGCATCAAGACATTAGTACAAAAAATAAAACGTGTTACTCTGCTAGCAAACATTTTACAAAGGCTGACCGAGCAACATGTTGTTCTCTGACGAAACGTTACAAAACTACAAAAAAAAGCTTTCTTTTATTGTAAAGGGTGATGCCTCGGAGACGTCTGTATATGCGTCCCGATTCTTTCGCTCTGCAGTGAAACTCCATCAGGGGATTCAGACAGGAAACAGAGCGGATGTGATGTTGAAACCTCCAGAGTCCCGTAAGGTGTGTTGACAGTCAGTCAGTTGTGAGCGTGTCTATGTTCCCACATTTCTAAGAATTTTTTTTCACTGAAAATTAGGCCCAATGTTCCCACATTTCCTTTTTCATAAATTTTTATCAGATTTTATCCCCTTTTCTCCCAATTTGGTAGCCAATTACACCCAACCTATTATCCAGTAGCAATGGACTACAGATGGAATGTAGCTTTAAGTAAATCTGGTAACTAACCCTAACCCTGGGAACATTGGGCTGTGGGACCATAGGGCTGTGGGACCATAGGGCTGTGGGAACATAGGGCTGTGGGAACATAGGGCTGTGGGACCATAGGGCTGTGGGAACATTGGGCTGTGGGAACATTGGGCTGTGGGAACATTGGGCTGTGGGAACATTGGGCTGTGGGAACATTGGGCTGTGGGAACATTGGGCTGTGGGAACATTGGGCTGTGGGAACATTGGGCTGTGGGAACATTGGGCTGTGGGAACATAGGGCTGTGGGAACATAGGGCTGTGGGAACATAGGGCTGTGGGAACATTGGGCTGTGGGAACATAGGGCTGTGGGACCATTGGGCTGTGGGAACATTGGGCTGTGGGAACATAGGGCTGTGGGAACATTGGGCTGTGGGAACATAGGGCTAACCCCAGTCAGTGTATTTGTGTCTCCTCATCAGCTTACGTCTCCTGTGAGAGAGCCAGATCCTGAGCATTCTGGGAAATGAGCACAATTTCTCACAATGCAAATAACACACGGTGTGCAGGAAGGGTAAGAAGGTGGTGAAGGATTCAATTATAGAGATAATAGAAAAACGCAGTTGCACTGTGGAAGGTGATGATGTTAGATACAGATCAGGGTTTTACCTCCAGTATTTGGTTGAAATGATTAGTTATATTTTCCATTTTCATTTGATCCAATACCAATATTTGTGCAATTGAAACCACATTGATTTTGTATTCCACCGCCATAAAGGTTGGGGACAGATTAAAAACAGAATAGCCAAATTTCAGTCCATTGTTTGGGTCAAGCTCCAAAAACACTAGATCCTACACTTCCCAAAATGCAACTCAATAGCATCTTTTAAACTTCACATTCCCAGTTTGTAGCTCAGACTTTCTGTGAAAGATTTGTGGTTTCCAAACCCAATTTGTTGCCTCACATGAGAACGTGTTAAAACACCGAAACGATGAAATTTCCAGAAAGTCAGTAACGTCTCTTAAAAATGACCTTACCAGACTTGATATTGCTCCTAAAACTTTAACATATTTTTAAGCAACAATTGCTTGACATTGATAATCTGACAAATCATACTTCTGTAGTTCTTCACCAAAATATTAACGGTAACGTCATCTACCGAACAGTTGGAACTGCCTAAACTTGACCGATACAGAGCATGTAACGTACCAAGCGGATGAAACAGGCCGAGCCAGTTCATGCCACTGAGACATTATCCCATAAATGGAGAGTAGACATAATCAATAACTCTGGGTAGATGCCAAATCGCACCCGATACACGTGTCGACGTTAACACGGTGATACTGTGCAGGCGTCAACACCAGTCAACGGACGTTACTGCAGTGTTTATATTTCACGTACACTCTTGGTTGCCTATGTTGTTAAAAGTCGTTATTTAAGCATTTGATGAAACGTCAAATGAAGGTTTTGAAAGGGGTAAAAATCACTTCCAGGAACCAGAGCCGTTCCAAAAAGTGGGCGGTCACCGTTGAGCTCTATTCTTGGACTTTGATGACGGACGGGAAGCCTTCACATTGGCACAGTAGACACGGCTGCGAAACGACCGGAAGTCATTCATTTCCTATGGAGATCTGTCGATTGAATCAACAAACTACTAAGGCCTCCTGCACACTGCGTGCTTGGCGTGAGCGTGGCGTTTAGCGTGGCGTTTTCTATGTCGTTACACACCGGAAATGTGTCTGACGCGGCGCTGTATAGGTGTGCACATCCTTAAACTAATACTTTGTTGAAGCACTTTTTTATTACAGCACTCAGTCTTTTTGGAGAGGAGTCTATTAGCATAGCATATCTTGACGTGGCAATATTCGCCCACTCTTCTTTGCAAAAGTGCTCCAAATCTGTCACATTGTGAGGACATCTCCTGTGTGTCATGGTTGCGATTTTCTGTTATAGTTTTTCCTGTTTTATTGTCCTACTTTATTCCCCGTTTCCTTGTTGTTTACTGCAGTAGTATACTTCATGTTAAACATAAATACAGACTGATTTGATTACAGCAAAGACAACGTCAGCATTATTGACGGCAAAATAGGCTCCAGCATATTTCCTTCTGTATTGACAGGTGCAATATTAGAAAATCGATAATTATTTATTCTTTTTTTGAATTTATGTCTGCATTTATGTCAAAAACTAGAGACTTTCAAACGTGTCAACATCTTTCTGTATTCTATTTTGCCTGGAAACGCTTCCAACACGCTTGCGTATCGCGTGAAAAATAGGTGTCGGCCCTGTTTCTAGCATGCATGTGTTTTCGGCGCGGCTCGAGCTGCGCCTGAGACGTGCGTGTCACGCAGGCAGTGTGTAAGCTCTAACCTG
>NC_135855.1:39993889-40011389 GCF_031162955.1 Sander vitreus
TTAAAAAACAAAAAACAGAATGTTTATATGCTCAGATTTGTTGGCTGGCGCCGTCTCACCGTGCATGCCGTGTTTCTGATTGGTCAGCAGCTGCGACAGCGCCCAGAAGGCGTCTTCCTCGTTCATGTACATCAGCAGCAGGGCGGCGATCTGACTCATGCCCTGGCAGTAGCTCACCTCCTGCAGGGGGGACAGGGTTAAAAATGCTTCCACTCAACCTTCACACCTTCAATACTTCACACCTCTTCAGACTAGCCGTCCAGACGACTTTCTCGTCATCGTTACTCCTATTTCAGTTCGGCTTGTTTTCAATATATCTCTTTATAGTACTAGTATGAAGATGTCCGTATGTAGCCTAGTACTAGTATGAAGATGTCCGTATGTAGCCTAGTACTAGTATGAAGATGTCCGTATGTAGCCTAGTACTAGTACAAAGATGTTCCGTATGTAGCCTAGTACTAGTATGAAGATGTCCGTATGTAGCCTAGTACTAGTACAAAGATGTCCGTATGTAGCCTAGTACTAGTACGAAGATGTCCGTATGTAGCCTAGTACTAGTACGAAGATGTCCATATGTAACCTAGTACTAGTACGAAGATGTTCCGTATGTAGCCTAGTACTAGTACGAAGATGTCCGTATGTAGCCTAGTACTAGTACGAAGATGTCCGTATGTAGCCTAGTACTAGTACAGAGATGTTCCGTATGTAGCCTAGTACTAGTATGAAGATGAACGTATGTAGCCTAGTACTAGTATGAAGATGTCCAGTATGTAGCCCTAGTACTAGTATGAAGATGTCCGTATGTAGCCTAGTACTAGTACGAAGATGTCCGTATGTAGCCTAGTACTAGTATGAAGATGTTCCGTATGTAGCCTAGTACTAGTACGAAGATGTCCGTATGTAGCCTAGTACTAGTAGGAAGATGTCCGTATGTAGCCTAGTACTAGTACGAAGATGTTCCGTATGTAGCCTAGTACTAGTATGAAGATGTCCGTATGTAGCCCAGTACTAGTACGAAGATGTTCCGTATGTAGCCTAGTACTAGTACGAAGATGTTCCGTATGTAGCCTAGTACTAGTACAAAGATGTCTGTATGTAGCCTAGTACTAGTACGAAGATGTTCCGTATGTAGCCTAGTACTAGTACGAAGATGTCCGTATGTAGCCTAGTACTAGTACAAAGATGTCCGTATGTAGCCTAGTACTAGTACAAAGATGTCCGTATGTAGCCTAGTACTAGTATGAAGATGAACGTATGTAGTATGCAGCGCTTTGTAATACACAAAGCGCTGCAAATACACAAAGCGCTGCAAATACATAAACGCGCTGCAAATACACAAACGAGCTGCAAATACACAAATTGCTGCAAATACACAAAGTGCTGCAAATACACAAACGCGCTGCAAATACACAAACGCGCTGCAAATACACAAAGCGCTGCAAATACACAAAGTGCTGCAAATACACAAAGCGCTGCAAATACACAAAGCGCTGCAAATACACAAAGTGCTGCAAATACACAAACGCGCTGCAAATACACAAACGCGCTGCAAATACACAAACGCGCTGCAAATACACAAAGTGCTGCAAATACACAAACGCGCTGCAAATACACAAACGCGCTGCAAATACACAAACGAGCTGCAAATACACAAACGCTGCTGCAAATACACAAACGTGCTGCAAATACACAAAGCGCTGCAAATACACAAATTGCTGCAAATACACAAACGAGCTGCAAATACACAAACGCGCTGCAAATACACAAAGCGCTGCAAATACACAAACGCGCTGCAAATACACAAAGTGCTGCAAATACACAAACGTGCTGCAAATACACAAACGTGCTGCAAATACACAAAGTGCTGCAAATACACAAAGCGCTGCAAATACACAAACGTGCTGCAAATACACAAAGTGCTGCAAATACACAAAGTGCCGCAAATACACAAACGCGCTGCAAATACACAAACGCGCTGCAAATACACAAACGAGCTGCAAATACACAAACGCGCTGCAAATACACAAAGTGCTGCAAATACACAAACGAGCTGCAAATACACAAACGCGCTGCAAATACACAAAGTGCTGCAAATACACAAACGCGCTGCAAATACACAAACGCTGCTGCAAATACACAAACGCGCTGCAAATACACAAACGGGCTGCAAATACACAAACGGCTGCAAATACACAAAGTGCTGCAAATACACAAACGCTGCTGCAAATACACAAACGCGCTGCAAATACACAAACGAGCTGCAAATACACAAAGTGCTGCAAATACACAAACGCGCTGCAAATACACAAAGTGCTGCAAATACACAAACGCGCTGCAAATACACAAAGCGCTGCAAATACACAAACGCGCTGCAAATACACAAAGCGCTGCAAATACACAAACGTGCTGCAAATACACAAACGAGCTGCAAATACACAAACGCGCTGCAAATACACAAACGCGCTGCAAATACACAAACGCGCTGCAAATACACAAACGCGCTGCAAATACACAAACGCGCTGCAAATACACAAAGTGCTGCAAATACACAAACGAGCTGCAAATACACAAAGCGCTGCAAATACACAAACGCGCTGCAAATACACAAACGCGCTGCAAATACACAAACGAGCTGCAAATACACAAACGTGCTGCAAATACACAAAGTGCTGCAAATACACAAACGAGCTACAAATACACAAAGTGCTGCAAATACACAAACGAGCTACAAATACACAAACGTGCTGCAAATACACAAACGAGCTACAAATACACAAAGTGCTGCAAATACACAAAGTGCTGCAAATACACAAACGAGCTGCAAATACACAAAGTGCTGCAAATACACAAACGCGCTGCAAATACACAAACGCGCTGCAAATACACAAACGTGCTGCAAATACACAAACGCGCTGCAAATACACAAACGCGCTGCAAATACACAAACGCGCTGCAAATACACAAAGTGCTGCAAATACACAAACGCGCTGCAAATACACAAAGTGCTGCAAATACACAAAGTGCTGCAAATACACAAACGAGCTGCAAATACACAAACGCGCTGCAAATACACAAACGCGCTGCAAATACACAAACGCGCTGCAAATACACAAACGCGCTGCAAATACACAAACACGCTGCAAATACACAAAGTGCTGCAAATACACAAACGCGCTGCAAATACACAAAGTGCTGCAAATACACAAAGCGCTGCAAATACACAAACGAGCTGCAAATACACAAACGCGCTGCAAATACACAAACGTGCTGCAAATACACAAACGCGCTGCAAATACACAAAGTGCTGCAAATACACAAAGCGCTGCAAATACACAAAGCGCTGCAAATACACACAGTGCTGCAAATACACAAAGTGCTGCAAATACACAAAGCGCCGCAAATACACAAAGCGCTGCAAATACACAAAGCGCTGCAAATACACAAACGCGCTGCAAATACACAAAGTGCTGCAAATACACAAACGCGCTGCAAATACACAAAGTGCTGCAAATACACAAACACGCTGCAAATACACAAACGAGCTGCAAATACACAAACGCGCTGCAAATACACAAAGTGCTGCAAATACACAAACGAGCTGCAAATACACAAACGTAGCTGCAAATACACAAACGCGCTGCAAATACACAAACGCGCTGCAAATACACAAACGCGCTGCAAATACACAAACGTGCTGCAAATACACAAACGCGCTGCAAATACACAAACGAGCTGCAAATACACAAACGAGCTGCAAATACACAAAGTGCTGCAAATACACAAAGTGCTGCAAATACACAAACGCTGCAAATAAAGCGCTGCAAATACACAAAGTGCTGCAAATACACAAACGTGCTGCAAATACACAAACGCGCTGCAAATACACAAACGAGCTGCAAATACACAAACGCTGCTGCAAATACACAAACGAGCTGCAAATACACAAACGTGCTGCAAATACACAAACGTGCTGCAAATACACAAACGTGCTGCAAATACACAAACGCGCTGCAAATACACAAACGCTCTGCAAATACACAAAGTGCTGCAAATACACAAACGAGCTGCAAATACACAAACGAGCTGCAAATACACAAACGCGCTGCAAATACACAAAGTGCTGCAAATACACAAACGTGCTGCAAATACACAAACGCGCTGCAAATACACAAAGTGCTGCAAATACACAAACGACTGCAAATACACAAACGCGCTGCAAATACACAAACGCTGCTGCAAATACACAAAGGCTGCAAAAACGCGCTGCAAATACACAAACGAGCTGCAAATACACAAACGAGCTGCAAATACACAAACGAGCTGCAAATACACAAAGTGCTGCAAATACACAAAGTGCTGCAAATACACAAACGCTGCAAATACACAAACGCGCTGCAAATACACAAACGCGCTGCAGGATTATGAAAACATGACGGACTCTTCAGAAGAGGTCGTTATCTTCACTTGAGTTTCTGCGCGGGAAAGTCACCGGACGCCACAATCTTCTGAACACAGTCAGACTGAGAGAATACAGAGAGAGCTGATAGTCTTAATTAGCTTTGTAGCAACTCATTTAGCAATGGCTCGTAACGGACGTTCATTAACATCAAAACGTACGGTACGTTCTTCCCAGTTTATGTTTATGAAGGCCGGATCAAAATCTGAGAGTGGCCAGATGTGGCCCGCGGGCCGTGAGTTTGACACGTGCTCTAACCTTTCATACGGTTAATTTCCACCAGCTGTGGATGTAAAAGAGCGATGTGATAATAAAAACCGGGCCGTTAATCAGACACACAAAGCTCCGTATCAGCACGCTTTAACTGCCCACAACCATGAGCCTCAAATACACAAACGAAGCTGTAATACACAAACGAAGGTAAATACACAAAGTGTTGCAAATACACAACGAGCTGTAATACACAAACGCTAGCTGTAATACACAAACGCGGCTAAATACACAAACGATCGGTAATACATAAACGCTACTGTAAATACATTAAATATCGCTAATACGCAGTGCTGCAATACACAACGCTGCTGCAAATACACAAAGCGCTGCAAATACACAAACGCGCTGCAAATACACAAACGCAGCTGCAAATACACAAACGTGCTGCAAATACACAAACGAGCTGCAAATACACAAACGCGCTGCAAATACACAAAGTGCTGCAAATACACAAAC
Organism: Sander vitreus; assembly: GCF_031162955.1. Lineage (NCBI taxonomy): Eukaryota > Metazoa > Chordata > Actinopteri > Perciformes > Percidae > Sander > Sander vitreus. The sequence continues at coordinate 39,999,075 of NC_135855.1, forward strand.
GCGCTGCAAATACACAAACGGCTGCAAATACACAAACGCGCTGCAAATACACAAACGCGCTGCAAATACACAAACGTGCTGCAAATACACAAAGTGCTGCAAATACACAAAGCGCTGCAAATACACAAACGAGCTGCAAATACACAAACGCTGCTGCAAATACACAAACGCTGCTGCAAATACACAAACGTGCTGCAAATACACAAACGGCTGCAAATACACAAACGAGCTGCAAATACACAAACGCTGCTGCAAATACACAAACGCGCTGCAAATACACAAAGTACTGCAAATACACAAACGAGCTGCAAATACACAAACGCGCTGCAAATACACAAAAGGCTGCAAATACACAAACGTGCTGCAAATACACAAGCGCTGCAAATACACAAACGTGCTGCAAATACACAAACGAGCTGCAAATACACAAACGCTGCAAATACACAAAGCGCAAATGCTGCAAATACACAAAGTGCTGCAAATACACAAAGTGCTGCAAATACACAAACGACTGCTGCAAATACACAAACGAGCTGCAAATACACAAACGAGCTGCAAATACACAAACGCGGCTGCAAATACACAAACGAGCTGCAAATACACAAACGCGCTGCAAATACACAAAGTGCTGCAAATACACAAAGTGCTGCAAATACACAAAGCGCTGCAAATACACAAACGTGCTGCAAATACACAAACGCGCTGCAAATACACAAACGCAGCTGCAAATACACAAACGAGCTGCAAATACACAAACGAGCTGCAAATACACAAACGTGCTGCAAATACACAAACGAGCTGCAAATACACAAACGCGCTGCAAATACACAAACGCGCTGCAAATACACAAACGACCTGCAAATACATAAACGCGCTGCAAATACACAAAGCGCGCTGCAAATACACAAAGTGCTGCAAATACACAAACGCGGCTGCAAATACACAAACGACCTGCAAATACATAAACGCGCTGCAAATACACAAACGCTGCTGTAAATACACAAACGAGCTGCAAATACACAAACGCGCTGCAAATACACAAACGCTCTGCAAATACACAAACGCGCTGCAAATACACAAACGCGCTGCAGGATTATGAAAACATGACGGACTCTTCAGAAGAGGTTGTTATCTTCACTTGAGTTTCTGCGCGGGAAAGTCACCGGACGCCACAATCTTCTGAACACAGTCAGACTGAGAGATACAGAGAGAGCTGATAGTCTTAACTAGCTTTGTAGCAACTCATTTAGCAATGGCTCGTAACGGACGTTCATTAACATCAAAACGTACGGTACGTTCTTCCCAGTTTATGTTTATGAAGGCCGGATCAAAATCTGAGAGTGGCCAGATGTGGCCCGCGGGCCGTGAGTTTGACACGTGCTCTAACCTTTCATACGGTTAATTTCCACCAGCTGTGGATGTAAAAGCGATGTGATAATAAAAACCGGGCCGTTAATCAGACACACAAAGCTCCGTATCAGCACGCTTTAACTGCCCACAACCATGAGCCTCGAGTGGAAAACAAGCATTTGGAAAAAGGAAAGATTTTTATCAGTTGAATCAACTTACAGTGGTACTTGGGTGTTTCATGCGACTTACTGTGTTGTAGACTGAATATGCAGAGAGGACATGGAAAAGAGCCTGCTGCCTGCAGAGAGGAGAGGAAGAAATGTAAATGTCTGAATGATGTGCCACTCATTTCCGTCAAACATTGTACTTAAGCACATTTCAAGCAGCGGCAACGGCCAACGTTATGAAATGGTCCACACTTCCTGTCTCCTAAAGGGGCGTGGCCTCGTTTGAACGTGTAGTGAACGTTGTGTGGATGGATGAAAAGTTATATTTGAATAATTTGTTGGGATTCGCACATGCTCAGTAGCTAGGTAAGGACTACACGCTCAGTAGCTAGGTAAGGACTACACGCTCAGTAGCTAGGTAAGGGCTACACGCTCAGTAGCTAGGTAAGGACTACATGCTAAGTAGCTAGGTAAGGGCTACATGCTCAGTAGCTAGGTAAGGACTACACGCTCAGTAGCTAGGTAAGGACTACATGCTCAGTAGCTAGGTAAGGACTACATGCTCAGTAGCTAGGTAAGGGCTACACGCTCAGTAGCTAGGTAAGGACTACACGCTCAGTAGCTAGGTAAGGACTACATGAGCTAGCTAGCTGTTTCTCCAACTGCAGTCAGTACAAGGCAGGATTAGCCGGGAGACTTCTTCTAAACGAGGGCGCACTTCCAACTTTGTAGTATCTGAAGAGCCTAAACGGTTAAAGTATGTATGAAGCTCTAATGTGCTAAGACATCATGAGCTCTGTGTTAGTGACCTAAGATTAATGATGTTCCTCTCAGTGGAGCGATGTGTTGAAGAGGATGTTCTATGTGATTCTGGGATTGGGGGCTGAGTGGGATCAATGATTTTATGTGTAGTGTTGGAGCCCCCCCCAAAGAGACTCTGACCTCAAAGGGACTCAGACCTTTACTTCCCAACTCACATATATTTACTTTATCTGACATGTTACCTAAACATACCCCTTATAAGCCATGTTCTTGCTGCAGCAAGACAGAGTGTATGTTGGCTTTGTACTCTCCGGGTTCTGCAGGATCCGTCATGATGCTGAACCTCTGATGTCATAAACCTTTTTATAATCAAGAACAGTGTCAACGAGGTTCCTTTTCCACACATCGGCAGCGCAGCGCTGCAACTAAATATACAACAACTCTGCGTGGAATACCTGCAGAACAGGGACATGGAAGTAGTCCTTTGTAGATTATGGTGAACTAGTCAGTCCTTCCAGAAAAATGTGGAGTTTATTTGTGATTGTTTTGGGCAAAAATCCTCAATTATGCGTCACGTTTTCTTAAAAAATGCGACGGAATATGTGGGATATTTATGCAGTTTTATGCAGGAACTTGCAAAACGGGCGGCGTCATCGTGGCTTCATCGCGGGGTCTGCAGCTTCCGGCGACGTTCACGTCACGTAATGACGTCACGTAATGACGTCACGTAACTGACGTCACTTCATAACGCTCCCATGGCAGCAAGGGGAACGGCTGCTCTCGTGTGGCGTAAGCGCAACATTTCTCAACTTCCTGCTAAGATATTTGGGACTTTTTTCGCAACGAAAATACGGGGATTATGAAATCGCATAAGCTGGATTCCAACACGTAGCTCTGTTGTGTGTAAATGTGGAGAGCTGTCAGTAGCAAGAAAAAACGATCCAATCAGTGCTGCCTACACCGTGTTATCCCCCTGCTAACGTTAGCACCCAACAGGCTTAAACATGGCAGGTTTTAAACATGTTTTTAGCCTCTAAACAGGCTCTAAATGTCATTACAAGTGCTCCCCATGTGCAGTGATTCCTTCTGAGGGAATCTGGCTGCTGTAGATGTGACAGAAAGGCATAAACGTTGTTAATCCAGCCAGCACATAGCTCTGTTTATTTCCTGTTTTCCGGTTTCCTGGTTTCAGACGTTATCACCACTTTTACTGAAACTAACGTTTCTGAAGTTTTTGGTGCTTTTTCCGACAATTTTGACGTTTTTTTTCAATAATTTTATCCCTTTTTTCAACGTTTTTATCACTTTTTCCGACGTTTTTGGTGCTTTCTCCAACGTTTTTGCCACATTTCTCAAGTTTTTGGTGCTTTTTCCGACAATTTTGACGTTGTTTTTCAGTAATTTTGTCCCTTTTTTCAGTGTTTTTATCACTTTTTCCGACGTTTTTGTTGCTTTTGTAACCTTTTTTAGCGCTTTGTTTAACGTTTTTGTCGCTGTTTCAGACGTTATCACCACTTTTTCTGACGTTTTTTGGTGTTTTCTCCGTTTCTGAAGTTTTTGGTGCTTTTTCCGACAATTTTTTTCAATAATTTGGTCCTTTTTTCAACGTTATCGGCATTTCTCAAGTTTCTGCCACTTTATCTGACGTTTTTGGTGCTTTCTCCAACGTTTCTGAAGTTTCTGCCGCTTTTTTTGACAATTTTGACATTTTTTTTCAATAATTTGGTCCTTTTTCTAAAATTTTTGGTGCTTTTGCCTCTTTTTCCGACAATTTTGACTTTTTTTTCAGTATTTTGTCCCTTTTTTCAACGTTTTTATCACTTTTTCGGACGTTTTTGTTGCTTTTGTAACCTTTTTTGGCGCTTTGTTTAACGTTTTTGTCGCTGTTTTCAGACGTTATCACCACTGACGTCTTTTTTGTGCTTTCTCCAACGTTTCTGAAGTTTTTGGTGCTTTTTCCAACAATTTTGACGTTTTTTTTCAATAATTTTATCCCTTTTTTCAACGTTTTTGTCACTTTTTCCGACGTTTTTGTTGCTTTTGTCTAACATGTGCTGTTTCAGACGTTATCGCCACTTTTTACTGACGATTTTTGTGCATTTCTCAACGTTTCTGTCAATAATTTGGTCCTTTTTTCAACGTTATCGGCACTTTTTCAAAAAATTTTGGTGCTTTCTCCAATGTTTTTGACGTTTTTTTCAGTATTTTGTCCCTTTTTTCAAAGTTTTTATCACTTTTTCCGACGTTTTTGTTGCTTTTGTTTAACGTTTTTGTCGCTGTTTCAGACGTTATCACCACTTTTACTGACGTTTTTTGGTGCTTTCTCCAACGTTTCTGAAGTTTTTGGTGCTTTTTCCGACAATTTTGACGTTTTTTTTCAATAATTTTATCCCTTTTTTCAACGTTTTTATCACTTTTTCCGACGTTTTTGGTGCTTTCTCCAACGTTTTTGCCACATTTCTCAAGTTTTTGGTGCTTTTTCCGACAATTTTGACGTTGTTTTCAGTATTTTGTCCCTTTTTTCAGTGTTTTTATCACTTTTTCCGACGTTTTTGTTGCTTTTGTAACCTTTTTTAGCGCTTTGTTTAACGTTTTTTTGTCGCTGTTTCAGACAATTTTTTTCAATAATTTGGTCCTTTTGTCAACGTTATCGGCACTTTTTCTAACATTTTTGGTGCTTTCTCCAACGTTTCTGAAGTTTTTTTCAATAATTTGGTACATTTTTCAACGTTTTTGCTCACATTTCTCAAGTTTTGTCCCTTTTTCAACGTTATCGTCACTTTTTCTAAAATTTTTGGTGCTTTTGCCTCTTTTTCCGACAATTTTGACTTTTTTTTCAGTATTTTGTCCCTTTTTTCAACGTTTTTATCACTTTTTCGGACGTTTTTGTTGCTTTTGTAACCTTTTTTGGCGCATTGTTTAACGTTTTTGTCGCTGTTTTCCGACAATTTTGACGTTTTTCTTCAATGTTTTGGTCCTTTTGTCAACGTTATCGTCACTTTTTCTAACATTTTTGGTGCTTTCTCCAACGTTTTTGCCACATTTCTCAAGTTTCTGCCGCTTTTTCTGACAATTTTGAAGGTTTTTTTCAATAATTTGGTCCTTTTTTCAACGTTATCGGCACTTTTTCAAAAAATTTTGGTGCTTTTTCCAACAATTTTGACGTTTTTTTTCAATAATTTTGTCCCTTTTTTCAAAGTTTTTATCACTTTTTCCGACGTTTTTGTTGCTTTTGTTTAACGTTTTTGTCGCTGTTTCAGACGTTATCACCACTTTTACTGACGTTTTTTGGTGCTTTCTCCAACGTTTCTGAAGTTTTTGGTGCTTTTTCCGACAATTTTGACGTTTTTTTTCAATAATTTTATCCCTTTTTTCAACGTTTTTATCACTTTTTCCGACGTTTTTGGTGCTTTCTCCAACGTTTTTGCCACATTTGTCAAGTTTTTGGTGCTTTTTCCGACAATTTTGTTGCTTTTGTAACCTTTTTTAGCGCTTTGTTTAACGTTTTTGTCGCTGTTTCAGACAATTTTTATCAATAATTTGGTCCTTTTGTCAACGTTATCGGCACTTTTTCTAACATTTTTGGTGCTTTCTCCAACGTTTCTGAAGTTTTTTTCAATAATTTGGTACATTTTTCAACGTTTTTGCCACATTTCTCAAGTTTTTGTCCCTTTTTCAACGTTATCGTCACTTTTTCTAACATTTTTGGTGCTTTCTCCAACGTTTCTGATGTTTTTTTCAATAATTTGGTACCTTTTTCAACGTTTTTATCACTTTTTCTAACCTTTTTAGTGCTTTCTCCAACGTTTTTGCCACATTTCTCAAGTTTCTGCCGCTTTTTCTGACAATTTTGAAGTTTTTCTTCAATGTTTTGGTCCCTTTTTCAATGTTATCGGCACTTTTTCTAACATTTTTGGTGCTTTCTCCAACGTTTTTGCCACATTTCTCAAGTTCTCCAACGTTTTTGCCACATTTCTCAAGTTTCTGCCGCTTTTTCTGACAATTTTGAAGGTTTTTTCAATAATTTGGTCCTTTTTTCAACGTTATCGGCACTTTTTCTAACATTTTTGGTGCTTTCTCCAACGTTTTTGACGTTTTTTTCAGTATTTTGTCCCTTTTTTCAAAGTTTTTATCACTTTTTCCGACGTTTTTGTTGCTTTTGTAACCTTTTTTAGCGCTTTGTTTAACGTTTTTGTCGCTGTTTCAGACGTTATCACCACTTTTACTGACGTTTTTTGGTGTTTTCTCCAACGTTTCTGAAGTTTTTGGTGCTTTTTCCGACAATTTTGACGTTTTTTTTCAATAATTTTGTCCCTTTTTTCAACGTTTTTATCACTTTTTCCGACGTTTTTGTTGCTTTCTCCAACGTTTTTGCCACATTTCTCAAGTTTTTGGCGCTTTTTCCGACAATTTTGACGTGTTTTTTGATAATTTTGTCCCTTTTTTCAACGTTTTTATCACTTTTTCTGACGTTTTTGTTGCTTTTGTAACCTTTTTCAGCGCTTTGTTTAACGTTTTTGTCGCTGTTTCAGACGTTATCACCACTTTTTCTGACGTTTTTGGTGCTTTCTCAACGTTTCTGAAGTTTCTGCCGCTTTTTTCTGACAATTTTGACATTTTTTCAATAATTTGGTCCTTTTTTTCAACGTTATCGGCACTTTTTTCAAAACAAATTTTGGTGCTTTCTCCAATGTTTTTGACGTTTTTTCAGTATTTTGTCCCTTTTTTCAAAGTTTTTATCACTTTTTCCGACGTTTTTGTTGCTTTTGTAACCTTTTTTGGCGTTTTGTTTAACGTTTTTGTCGCTGTTTCAGACGTTATCACCACTTTTACTGACGTTTTTTGGTGTTTTCTCCAACGTTTCTGAAGTTTTTGGTGCTTTTTCCGACAATTTAGACTTTTTTTTCAATAATTTTGTCCCTTTTTTCAACGTTTTTATCACTTTTTCCGACGTTTTTGGTGCTTTCTCCAACGTTTTTGCCACATTTCTCAAGTTTTTGGCGCTTTTTCCGACAATTTTGACGTGTTTTTTGATAATTTTGTCCCTTTTTTCAACGTTTTTACCACTTTTTCCGACGTTTTTGTTGCTTTTGTAACCTTTTTTAGCGCTTTGTTTAACGTTTTTGTCGCTGTTTCAGACGTTATCACCACTTTTTCTGACGTTTTTTGGTGTTTTCTCCCAACGTTTCTGAAGTTTTTGGTGCTTTTTCCGACAATTTTTTTCAATAATTTGGTCCCTTTTTCAACGTTATCGGCACTTTCTCCAACGTTTCTGATGTTTTTTTCAATAATTTGGTACCTTTTTCAACGTTTTTATCACTTTTTCTAACATTTTTGGTGCTTTCTCCAACGTTTTTGCCACATTTCTGAAGATTTTGGTGCTTTTTCCGACAATTTTGGTGTTTTTTTTCAATATTTTGGTCCTTTTTTCAAAGTTTTTATCACTTTTTCTAACATTTTTGGTGCTTTCTCCAACGTTTTTGCCACATTTCTGAAGTTTTTGATGTTTTTTTTCCAATAATTGTGTCTCTTTTTCAATGTTTTTGTTGCGTTTTCTATAATGGCTGAGGAACTGTTTTTGCTGACTTGTTGGGGCTTCATGTCGACCAAACTGTAAGTGAGACTATATGAGCCATGCAGTAATACAGCCTAACCCATGTGAATAACCTCTACATGTCTGGCCCTCAGTGGAGTTGAGTTTGAACTAAACTGGGGAACAAACACACACAAACTCTCCATAATGAAGAGGTTATGAGACTGAGAAGAAGAGGAAGAAGAACAGGAAAACACAGAGAACCCAAAACAGAAAAGAGAGAGAACAGAGCGTGAGCCTCTGAAGCGACGACACAGCTTCTGTCTCTATAAAAAGGTTGCTTTTTGCACGGCTGCTGAACTCCTGTTAAATATTGAAACATTTTGCTGCCACAGACTTTTCCACTGCCGCTCCCGAAAAACAGGCCTGCGGTCTGTTAACTGTCGGTGACATCACTCTGTGCCGGGATCAGGTTCCGTCTCCGAACACAGCCGGCCTGCCGCGCTCACACTCAATTCACACGTGGTCGCAAAATAAAACCGGTCTCCGCTACGAAACGGATGAACAACGTTACACACAAAACTGCAACATGCTGCAAAGATGAGTCGATGAGTCGAACTGTTTTGACAATCGGTGTGTTTATAAATAAAACTTCTCTGATGTCAGCTTCTTAAATCTTTTTGGTCCTTTTATCAACGTTATCGTCACTTTTTCCGACATTTTTGGTGCTTTCTCCAACGTTTTTGCCACATTTCTCAAGTTTTTGGCGCTTTTTCCGACAATTTAGACGTTTTTTTCAGTATTTTGTCCCTTTTTTCAACGTTTTTATCACTTTTTCCGACGTTTTTGTTGCTTTTGTAACCTTTTTTGGCGCTTTGTTTAACGTTTTTGTCGCTGTTTCAGACGTTATCACCACTTTTCTCAAGTTTTTGGTGCTTTTTCCGACAATTTTGACGTGTTTTTTGATAATTTTGTCCCTTTTTTCAACGTTTTTATCACTTTTTCCGACATTTTTGTTGCTTTTGTAACCCTTTTTGGCGCTTTGTTTAACGTTTTTGTCACTTTTTCCGACGTTTTTGGTGCTTTCTCCAACGTTTTTGCCACATTTCTCATGTTTTTGTTGCTTTTTCCGACAATTTTGACGTTTTTTTCAATGTTTTGGTCCTTTTTTCAACGTTATCGGCACTTTTTCTAACATTTTTGGTGCTTTCTCCAACGTTTTTGCCACATTTCTCAAGTTTTTGGCGCTTTTTCCGACAATTTTGATGTGTTTTTTGATAATTTTGTCCCTTTTTCCGACGTTTTTGTTGCTTCTGTAACCTTTTTTGGCGCTTTGTTTAACGTTTTTGTCGCTGTTTCAGACGTTATCACCACTTTTTCTGCCGTTTTTTGGTGTTTTCTCCAACGTTTCTGAAGTTCTTGGTGCTTTTTCCGACAATTTTGACATTTTTCTTCAATGTTTTGGTCCCTTTTTCAACGTTATCGGCACTTTTTCTAACATTTTTGGTGCTTTCTCCAACGTTTTTGCCACATTTCTCAAGTTTTTGGTTTTTTGATAATTTTGTCCCTTTTTTCAACGTTTCTATCACTTTCTCCGACATTTTTGTTGCTTTTGTAACCTTTTTGGCGCTTTGTTTAACGTTTTTGTCGCTGTTTCAGATGTTATCACCACTTTTTCTGACATTTTCGACATTATTGGTGCTTTCTCCAACGTTTTTGCCACATTTCTCATGTTTTTGGTGCTTTTTCTGACAATTTTGACATTTTTTTCAAAAATGTTGTCCTTTTTTCAACGTTTTTATCACTTTTTCCGACGTTTTTGTTGCTTTTGTAACCTTTTTTGCCACATTTCTCAAGTTTTTGGTGCTTTGTCCGACAATTTTGACGTTTTTTCAATAATTTGGTCCTTTTTTCAACGTTATCGGCACTTTTTCTAACATTTTTGGTGCTTTCTCCAACGTTTCTGCCACATTTCTCAAGTTTTTGTTGCTTTCGTAACCTTTTTAGGCGCTTTGTTTAACGTTTTTGTCGCCGTTTCAGACGTTATCGGCACTTTTTCTGACGTTTTTTGGTGCTTTCGCCGACGTTATTGCCATATTTCTCAAGTTTTCGGTGCTTTTTCTGACAATTTTGACGTTTTTTTCAATAATTTTGTCCCTTTTTTCTATATTTCTGTCACTTTTTCCTGACGTTTTTTGGTGCTTTCTCCAACAGCTCACTCTCTGTTCTCTGTGTTTTCCTTCTTCTTTGTGAATATTGTTCTAGTTTCTTCTCTCCTCTGTGACTGTAAACTGAAGATCTTTGAGTTGGGGACAAAACGAGACATTTGAGGACGTCATCTTGGGCTTTTTGGGAAACACTGATCCACATTTTTCACCGTTTTCTGACATTGTAGTAGTGTAGTGTAGTAAAATAAACATCTGAATGTGTATTTTGGATGTTTTTGTTTCCACTAGTCTAAAAGAAGACATGTTATGGAAGCAAAGCAGTGCCAAAATCTCAGAATGGACCAGAGCAAATTAAGGTTTTGCCTGGCGTGGCCTTTAAACGTTTTTCAACCTGATGAATAATCAGACTTTTGCATCCGAACAGTGTGAGACTTACTTGACTCCGAAGCGATCCGTGAACATGATGTGGTTCCGAAAGGTCCGGTTGATGTCCAGGTCGATCTGTTTGATCTCGGACGAGTACCGCCGGGCCTGCTCCTTCATTCTCTGGGCGGAAAACAAAGAGCCAAGTCAACAAGGACGAGTCGGCTAAAAGAATAGAAAAAGATCGCTGCTTGCAGCTTTCTCCACCACCATTGTACTCGAAATAACTTACAGAGGGACCCCGAATCATTTAATATGCAAATAACTGTATCCTACCGATCCCGCGCCTGGCTAGCCGCTTCATATGTGTCAGAATGTGTCACTATCTATCTGTCTGTCTGTCCGTCTGTCTGTCTCTCTGTCTGTCTCTCACTCTGTCTGTCCGTCTCTCACTCTGTCCATATCTCTCTCTGTCTGTCTGTCCGTCCGTCTGTCTGTCTCTCTGTCCGTCTCTCACTCTGTCTGTCTGTCTGTCTCTCTCTCTGTCTGTCCGTTTGTCTCTCTGTCCATCTCTCTCTCTGTCTGTCTGTTTGTCTCTCTGTCTGTCCATCTCTCTCTGTCTGTCTGTCCGTTTGTCTCTCTGTCTGTCCGTTTGTCTCTCTGTCCATCTCTCTCTCTGTCTGTCTGTTTGTCTCTCTGTCTGTCCATCTCTCTCTGTCTGTCTGTCTGTCTGTCTGTCTGTCTGTCTGTCTGTCTCTCTCTCTCTGTCTGTCTCTCTCTCTGTCTGTCTGTCTGTCTGTCCGTCTCTCTCTGTCTGTCTGTCTGTCTGTCTGTCCGTCTCTCTCTGTCTGTCTGTCTGTCTGTCCGTCCGTCTCTCTCTCTGTCTGTCTCTCTGTCTATCTCTCTCTCTCTCTGTCTGTCTGTCTGTCTGTCTGTCTCTCTCTCTGTCTGTCTGTCTGTCTGTCTCTTTGTCTGTCTGTCTCTCTGTCTGTCCTTCTCTCCTGAAGAAGCGCCCACGAAATGTTTCAGTCAGTGACTGTACTGCTAAGAAAAGACAGACACGTTCAGCAGAAGGACTAAAATCCCAAAAAGACAGTGACCGAAGGACCGATCACATTTCTGTTTACAAGATAATCAACTCTTCTGAAGAGTCCATCATGTAGTGTCCTCCTTGATTTGACGGGATAACACTACTAGCACTCGTGTGGCGAAGGGGTTGGGGTGGTGCGAGATCACTAAAGGCTTGCACCGACAGTGTTGTTGTCATTACTCATCATTCCTCGAGGGGGCGACAGAAACTACGCACTATAAATCAGATGTTCTCAAGCTTTTTTCAATAATATTCCCCATTTGAACAGTGTTTTTAAGCCATGTACCCCCTAACCAGCGCAAATAATTTTTGGTAGAAAAGAAAAGTCTCTATAAAGAGGAAGAATACAGCGATGTCAGAGATAGATTTACTAAACAACAGCCTTGGACCTGGCCTAGAAATCTCAGTCAGTCTAGCAACTCTCCGTTGGCTTACGAGCTGGAAAAACCAAACTCTAGTCAGGCCAATCACATCGTGTATAGAGTAGGTGGGCGGGGCTTATGGCTGCTGCTGCTGGTGAACAGCGGCTTTCTGGAAGACTTGGAGTTCAGCTTTTCTTTGAGAAAAGAACAAAGAACGGCACTGAAGTCGTTCTTAAAAAAGGAAGATGTGTTCGGAGTTTAAAGTGTAATCTATCAGCTAGCTCTGCTCTGATTGGTTGTAGCGCTATCCTATTGCGTGCAGAGGGAATCTGAAAGACAACCGTTTATCCCGCTCCTCAGATTGAGCCCAGCCAATGGGGAGTTCCCAGACCCAACATTTTAACATCTTGACAAAGTAGTAGCAGTAGCGGAGATAGCGTGGGTGCGGCCGCCCCAGGGCCTTGTGCCAATCAGGGGTCCCTCAAACGCCGCCGATCTTGCGTCACTTGACGAGAATGGG
>NC_135855.1:40016389-40034738 GCF_031162955.1 Sander vitreus
GTTACCTCCAGGATCTGTGCTAAGCTAGGCTAGATGGAGCCGGTTACCTCCAGGATCTGTGCTAAGCTAGGCTAGATGGAGCCGGTTACCTCCAGGATCTGTGCTAAGCTAGGCTAGATGGAGCCGGTTACCTCCAGGATCTGTGCTAAGCTAGGCTAGATGGAGCCGGTTACCTCCAGGATCTGTGCTAAGCTAGGCTAGATGGAGCCAGTTACCTCCAGGATCTGTGCTAAGCTAGGCTAGATGGAGCAGGTTACCTCCAGGATCTGTGCTAAGCTAGGCTAGATGGAGCCGGTTACCTCCAGGATCTGTGCTAAGCTAGGCTAGATGGAGCCAGTTACCTCCAGGATCTGTGCTAAGCTAGGCTAGATGGAGCCGGTTACCTCCAGGATCTGTGCTAAGCTAGGCTAGATGGAGCCAGTTACCTCCAGGATCTGTGCTAAGCTAGGCTAGATGGAGCCAGTTACCTCCAGGATCTGTGCTAAGCTAGGCTAGATGGAGCCAGTTACCTCCAGGATCTGTGCTAAGCTAGGCTAGATGGAGCCGGTTACCTCCAGGATCTGTGCTAAGCTAGGCTAGATGGAGCCGGTTACCTCCAGGATCTGTGCTAAGCTAGGCTAGATGGAGCCGGTTACCTCCAGGATCTGTGCTAAGCTAGGCTAGATGGAGCCGGTTACCTCCAGGATCTGTGCTAAGCTAGGCTAGATGGAGCCAGTTACCTCCAGGATCTGTGCTAAGCTAGGCTAGATGGAGCCAGTTACCTCCAGGATCTGTGCTAAGCTAGGCTAGATGGAGCCGGTTACCTCCAGGATCTGTGCTAAGCTAGGCTAGATGGAGCCGGTTACCTCCAGGATCTGTGCTAAGCTAGGCTAGATGGAGCCGGTTACCTCCAGGATCTGTGCTAAGCTAGGCTAGATGGAGCCAGTTACCTCCAGGATCTGTGCTAAGCTAGGCTAGATGGAGCCGGTTACCTCCAGGATCTGTGCTAAGCTAGGCTAGATGGAGCAGTTACCTCCAGGATCTGTGCTAAGCTAGGCTAGATGGAGCCGGTTACCTCCAGGATCTGTGCTAAGCTAGGCTAGATGGAGCCAGTTACCTCCAGGATCTGTGCTAAGCTAGGCTAGATGGAGCCAGTTACCTCCAGGATCTGTGCTAAGCTAGGCTAGATGGAGCCAGTTACCTCCAGGATCTGTGCTAAGCTAGGCTAGATGGAGCAGTTACCTCCAGGATCTGTGCTAAGCTAGGCTAGATGGAGCCGGTTACCTCCAGGATCTGTGCTAAGCTAGGCTAGATGGAGCCAGTTACCTCCAGGATCTGTGCTAAGCTAGGCTAGATGGAGCCGGTTACCTCCAGGATCTGTGCTAAGCTAGGCTAGATGGAGCCGGTTACCTCCAGGATCTGTGCTAAGCTAGGCTAGATGGAGCCGGTTACCTCCAGGATCTGTGCTAAGCTAGGCTAGATGGAGCCGGTTACCTCCAGGATCTGTGCTAAGCTAGGCTAGTTGGAGCCGGTTACCTCCAGGATCTGTGCTAAGCTAGGCTAGATGGAGCCAGTTACCTCCAGGATCTGTGCTAAGCTAGGCTAGATGGAGCCGGTTACCTCCAGGATCTGTGCTAAGCTAGGCTAGATGGAGCCGGTTACCTCCAGGATCTGTGCTAAGCTAGGCTAGATGGAGCCGGTTACCTCCAGGATCTGTGCTAAGCTAGGCTAGATGGAGCCGGTTACCTCCAGGATCTGTGCTAAGCTAGGCTAGATGGAGCCGGTTACCTCCAGGATCTGTGCTAAGCTAGGCTAGATGGAGCCGGTTACCTCCAGGATCTGTGCTAAGCTAGGCTAGATGGAGCCAGTTACCTCCAGGATCTGTGCTAAGCTAGGCTAGATGGAGCCGGTTACCTCCAGGATCTGTGCTAAGCTAGGCTAGATTGGAGCCAGTTACCTCCAGGATCTGTGCTAAGCTAGGCTAGTTGGAGCCGGTTACCTCCAGGATCTGTGCTAAGCTAGGCTAGATGGAGCCGGTTACCTCCAGGATCTGTGCTAAGCTAGGCTAGATGGAGCCGGTTACCTCCAGGATCTGTGCTAAGCTAGGCTAGATGGAGCCGGTTACCTCCAGGATCTGTGCTAAGCTAGGCTAGATGGAGCCGGTTACCTCCAGGATCTGTGCTAAGCTAGGCTAGATGGAGCAGTTACCTCCAGGATCTGTGCTAAGCTAGGCTAGATGGAGCCGGTTACCTCCAGGATCTGTGCTAAGCTAGGCTAGATGGAGCCGGTTACCTCCAGGATCTGTGCTAAGCTAGGCTAGATGGAGCCAGTTACCTCCAGGATCTGTGCTAAGCTAGGCTAGATGGAGCAGTTACCTCCAGGATCTGTGCTAAGCTAGGCTAGATGGAGCCGGTTACCTCCAGGATCTGTGCTAAGCTAGGCTAGATGGAGCCGGTTACCTCCAGGATCTGTGCTAAGCTAGGCTAGATGGAGCCGGTTACCTCCAGGATCTGTGCTAAGCTAGGCTAGATGGAGCCGGTTACCTCCAGGATCTGTGCTAAGCTAGGCTAGATGGAGCCGGTTACCTCCAGGATCTGTGCTAAGCTAGGCTAGATGGAGCCGGTTACCTCCAGGATCTGTGCTAAGCTAGGCTAGATGGAGCCGGTTACCTCCAGGATCTGTGCTAAGCTAGGCTAGATGGAGCCGGTTACCTCCAGGATCTGTGCTAAGCTAGGCTAGATGGAGCCAGTTACCTCCAGGATCTGTGCTAAGCTAGGCTAGATGGAGCCGGTTACCTCCAGGATCTGTGCTAAGCTAGGCTAGATGGAGCCGGTTACCTCCAGGATCTGTGCTAAGCTAGGCTAGATGGAGCCGGTTACCTCCAGGATCTGTGCTAAGCTAGGCTAGTTGGAGCCGGTTACCTCCAGGATCTGTACTAAGCTAAGCTAATTGGAGCCTGTTACCTCCAGGATCTGTGCTAAGCTAAGCTAATTGGAGCCTGTTACCTCCAGGATCTGTGCTAAGCTAAGCTAGTTGGAGACTGTTACCTCCAGGATCTGTGCTAAGCTAGGCTAGTTGGAGCCGGTTACCTCCAGGATTTGTGCTAAGCTAGGTTAGATGGAGCAGGTTACCTCCAGGATCTGCGCTAAGCTAGGCTAGATGGAGCAGGTTACCTCCAGGATCTGTGCTAACCTAGGCTAGATGGAGCCGGTTACCTCCAGGATCTGTGCTAAGCTAGGCTAGATGGAGCCGGTTACCTCCAGGATCTGTGCGAAGCTAGGCTAGATGGAGCCGGTTACCTCCAGGATCTGTGCTAAGCTAGGCTAGATGGAGCCGGTTACCTTCAGGATCTGTGCTAAGCTAGGCTAGATGGAGCAGGTTACCTCCAGGATCTGCGCTAAGCTAAGCTAGTTGGAGCCTGTTACCTCCAGGATCTGTTCTAAGCTAGGCTAGTTGGAGCCGGTTACCTCCAGGATCTGTGCTAAGCTAGGCTAGATGGAGCCAGTTACCTCCAGGATCTGTGCTAAGCTAGGCTAGATGGAGCCGGTTACCTCCAGGATCTGTGCTAAGCTAGGCTAGTTGGAGCCGGTTACCTCCAGGATCTGTGCTAAGCTAGGCTAGATGGAGCAGGTTACCTCCAGGATCTGCGCTAAGCTAGGCTAGTTGGAGCCGGTTACCTCCCCCGCTTTACGTTCAAAACAAAATGAGACCAACCTACCGAGTTGGTTCAAATATGAAGATGTATTCCCGCCGCCGCTAAGGGCGATAATTTATGAAACGCTCCTGAGGGTCGTATTAGAGGGGGGGACAAACGACTCATATACTGCGTGTGTTTTGGAGGACTTGTTGGAAGGAACCGGATGTCTCCAGTGTGAAGAGAGAAACAAAATGACGGACGGACGGACTTACTGCATGAAGCCGAAGCGGTCAATGACTTTGTAGATACTGTAGTCAGCATCTTCCCAGGGGTCGATCTGCACCCCGCCCTGCCTGCCCTGAAGACACAAACACACAGAAGCACACAGTATTGGCTACATTTACACTACTATTATTATTGTTATTTATTTTTTTGTGGGGCATTTTTTCCCTTTATTAGATAGTGACAGTGGATAGATAGGAAAGGTGGAAGAGAGAGATGGGGGATGACACGCAGCAAAGGGCAGCAGGTCCCGCACCGCTGAAAAGGACTCCGCCTACATGGGGCGCACGCTCTTACTGGGTGAGCTAGAGACCGCCCCCTACGTTTTGGTTTTGACTCTGTGCACACAAGAGTTTTAGCTACAGTAGCAGAAATATTAGGAAATATTCTCCATATTTGATTTGGGTATTGATACCAATACCGTGACTTGATACCGGTTACTAAACGATGGAGGACTGCAGGGGGTACGTGTCCCCCTAGGGGTACTCTGGAGGACTGCAGGGGGTACGTGTCCCTCTAGGGGTACTCTGGAGGACTGCAGGGGGTACGTGTCCCTCTAGGGGTACTCTGGAGGACTGCAGGGGGTACGTGTCCCCCTAGGGGTACTCTGGAGGACTGCAGGGGGTACGTGTCCCCCTAGGGGTACTCTGGAGGACTGCAGAGTACGTGTCCCCTCTAGGGGTACTTTGGAGGACTGCAGGGGAGTGCGTGTCCCTCTAGGGGTACTCTGGAGGACTGCAGGGGAGTACGTGTCCCCTCTAGGGGTACTCTGGAGGACTGCAGGGGAGTACGTGTCCCCCTAGGGGGTACTCTGGAGGACTGCAGGGGAGTACGTGTCCCTCTAGGGGTACTTTGGAGGACTGCAGGGGAGTACGTGTCCCCTCTAGGGGGTACTCTGGAGGACTGCAGGGGAGTACGTGTCCCCTCTAGGGGTACTCTGGAGGACTGCAGGGGGTACGTGTCCCCTCTAGGGGTACTCTGGAGGACTGCAGGGGGTACGTGTCCCTCTAGGGTTACTTTGGAGGACTGCAGGGGGTACGTGTCCCCTCTAGGGGTACTTTGGAGGACTGCAGGGGAGTACGTGTCCCCTCTAGTGGGTACTCTGGAGGACTGCAGGGGGTACGTGTCCCTCTAGGGGTACTCTGGAGGACTGCAGGGGGTACGTGTCCCCCTAGGGGTACTCTGGAGGACTGCAGGGGTACGTGTCCCCCTAGGGGGTACTCTGGAGGACTGCAGGGGGTACGTGTCCCCTCTAGGGGTACTCTGGAGGACTGCAGGGGGGTACGTGTCCCCCTAGGGGTACTTTGGAGGACTGCAGGGGAGTACGTGTCCCCTCTAGGGGTACTCTGGAGGACTGCAGGGGAGTACGTGTCCCCCTAGGGGTACTTTGGAGGACTGCAGGGGGTACGTGTCCCCTCTAGGGGTACTTTGGAGGACTGCAGAGGGGTACGTGTCCCCTCTAGGGGTACTCTGGAGGACTGCAGGGGGGTACGTGTCCCCCTAGGGGTACTCTGGAGGACTGCAGGGGAGTACGTGTCCCCTCTAGGGGTACTCTGGAGGACTGCAGGGGGGTACGTGTCCCCTCTAGGGGTACTCTGGAGGACTGCAGGGGTGCACGTGTCCCCTCTAGGGGTACTCTGGAGGACTGCAGGGGAGTACGTGTCCCCCTAGGGGGTACTCTGGAGGACTGCAGGGGGTACGTGTCCCTCTAGGGTTACTTTGGAGGACTGCAGGGGGTACGTGTCCCTCTAAGGGTACTTTGGAGGACTGCAGGGGGTACGTGTCCCTCTAGTGGTACTTTGGAGGACTGCAGGGGGTACGTGTCCCTCTAGGGGTACTCTGGAGGACTGCAGGGGGTACGTGTCCCCCTAGGGGTACTCTGGAGGACTGCAGGGGGTACGTGTCCCCCTAGTGGTACTTTGGAGGACTGCAGGGGGTACGTGTCCCTCTAAGGGTACTTTGGAGGACTGCAGGGGGTACGTGTCCCCCTAGGGGTACTTCGGAGGACTGCAGGGGGTACGTGTCCCTCTAGGGGTACTCTGGAGGACTGCAGGGGGTACGTGTCCCCCTAGGGGTACTTTGGAGGACTGCAGGGGGTACGTGTCCCTCTAAGGGTACTTTGGAGGACTGCAGGGGGTACGTGTCCCTCTAGGAGTACTTTGGAGGACTGCAGGGGGTACGTGTCCCCCTAGTGGTACTCTGGAGGACTGCAGGGGGTACGTGTCCCTCTAAGGGTACTTTGGAGGACTGCAGGGGGTACGTGTCCCTCTAGGGGTACTCTGGAGGACTGCAGGGGGTACGTGTCCCTCTAGTGGTACTCTGGAGGACTGCAGGGGGTACGTGTCCCTCTAGTAGTACTTTGGAGGACTGCAGGGGGTACGTGTCCCTCTAGGAGTACTTTGGAGGACTGCAGGGGGTACGTGTCCCTCTAGGGTTACTTTGGAGGACTGCAGGGGGTACGTGTCCCCCTAGGGGTACTTTGGAGGACTGCAGGGGGTACAAGGCTTAAAAACACTGTTCAAAGGGGGAACATTATTGAACACTGCTCTCGAGTGTTTCTTCTTTTTGCAGCAGAAAGCTAAGGCTCCTGTGTCTTGCGTCCTGATGACGTCATCACGTTACGTGACGTCCGGTGCAAAACCGTGTGACACCATTTCGGTCGCAGACCAAACGCCTTCACACTCTAAAAACTGAGGTTTCTACATTCAGAAACCTTTTGGATCAAAGTGTGTTTTGTTTTTTTATTTAGTAAATGATGAAAACACATTTTACATACACATTAATTTATGACACAATTTCAATACTTTGATTAGATATTATGCTTCATTGACTTACATAACCTTTTCGTTTAGGTTGTGCTGATTTTAGGGATATGACGCATTTGAAGATACTCTATACTAAGAAATGACATCACAGTTTAAAGGTTTTTAAACCCAAACTTCTCTGTAGCAGCAAAGTAGCACTGAAACGCAAATGTGTGTTCAGACTCTGCATTATAAGCACGAAGTTTCAGAGTAATGTTTGCATGATGGAAAATCCATTCAGGCTACAATCTGGTCCCAGTGTTGACACAACAGAGAGGGAACTAATCCTCCGACAGCCTACCGGAGACGCTTCGGAATAACAACGCTGCTGCGTGGTTGGCTGCATGTCTGGACGGCAGCCAATCAGCCGGTTGCTCTCAGCGAGGGGGGGGTGGGGAGGGGGGGGGAGGGGAGGGGAGAGAGGGTCAGAGTGTGCACACAGATAGAAAGTGTTGGGCTTCTTCGTGGTTGAGTCGGCACTCTGGGCCCCCGGAGGTGCTGGAGTGATGTCAGCGTCAGGAAAGTGAGAGGACTAAAAATACTTCCTCAGTGAGGAGGGTTCGGAGCGGCGGAAACTCAGACAGCGTTACAGAAGGAGATATGAGCCGCATGAATACAGATGTCACGATGATTAGATAGATAGATAGATAGATAGATAGATAGATAGATAGATAGATAGATAGATAGAGAGAGGTAGAGAGAGATAGAGAGAGGTAGAGAGAGAGAGAGGTAGAGAGATAGCTAGAGAGGTAGGTAGGTAGTTAGATAGATGGATAGATAGATAGAGAGAGAGATAGAGAGGTAGAGACATAGATAGAGAGGTAGAGAGATAGATAGAGATAGAGAGAGAGATAGAGAGAGAGAGAGGTAGAGAGAGAGAGATAGAGAGATAGAGAGGTAGAGAGATAGAGAGATAGAGAGGTAGAGAGGTAGAGAGAGGTAGAGAGAGATGAGGGAGAGATGAGAGAGAGAGAGATAGAGAGATGAGAGAGAGAGATGAGAGAGAGTAGAGTAGAGAGAGAGATAGAGAGAGTAGAGAGAGTAGAGAGATAGAGAGAGAGAGTAGAGAGAGAGAGAGAGAGAGAGAGAGAGAGAGAGAGAGAGATAGATAGAGAGAGAGGTAGAGAGAGAGAGAGAGAGAGAGAGAGAGGTAGAGAGATAGAGAGATAGAGAGGTAGAGAGAGAGATAGAGAGATAGAGAGATAGAGAGATAGAGAGAGAGAGAGGTAGAGAGATAGAGAGAGAGGTAGAGAGAGAGGTAGAGAGAGAGAGAGAGAGAGGTAGAGAGAGAGAGAGATAGAGAGAGAGATAGAGAGGTAGAGAGAGAGGTAGAGAGATAGAGAGGTAGAGAGAGAGGTAGAGAGAGAGAGAGAGAGAGATAGATAGAGAGATAGAGAGATAGAGAGGTAGAGAGATAGAGAGAGAGGTAGAGAGAGAGGTAGAGAGAGAGAGAGAGAGAGAGAGAGAGAGAGAGAGAGAGAGAGAGAGAGAGAGAGAGAGAGAGAGAGAGAGAGAGAGAGAGAGAGAGAGAGAGAGACAGAGAGGTAGAGAGATGAGAGGTAGAGAGAGAGAGAGAGAGAGATAGAGAGAGAGAGAGAGAGAGAGAGAGAGAGAGAGAGAGAGAGAGAGAGAGAGAGAGAGAGAGAGAGAGAGAGAGAGAGAGAGAGGAGAGAGAGAGAGATAGAGAGAGAGAGAGAGGTAGAGAGGTAGAGAGAGAGAGAGAGAGAGAGAGATAGAGAGAGAGAGAGAGAGTAGAGAGAGAGAGAGAGAGAGAGAGAGAGAGAGAGAGAGAGAGAGAGAGAGAGAGAGAGAGAGAGAGAGAGAGAGAGAGAGAGAGAGAGAGAGAGATAGAGAGATAGAGAGGTAGAGAGATAGAGAGGTAGAGAGATAGATAGAGAGATAGAGAGATAGAGAGATAGAGAGATAGAGAGATAGAGAGAGAGATAGAGAGATAGAGAGAGAGAGAGAGGTAGAGAGGTGTATAAGCACCGCTGAACTCACTAAAATAGAATTCAGTGAGTGAATTAATTCAACATATAACTTGTAAGACACCAGAAGAAACTGAATCAAAGGTTTAGCTGTGGTTTCCATCTCGGACCAAAGGGTTGGATGTCAGTCTGAGCATCAAGCCTCCATGCTTTGCCAGTATTAAGCCATAAGTAGTTAAAAGTGTGTCCGTTTACCATGTATGAAGGACACACTATATCGTTTTGTCATCGCGAAAGCCTACGACACATCGCGAAAGACGCACATTTTTTGTGTTGGTTAAAAGAAAATGTCTTTAGACGAAGTAAAAAGCCTTTATTGTGATGGCTTGGTCATCTTAAACCTTTAAAAACACTTGTCTCGGCATACAAGCCTTCGTCAGGGAGTCAACAGTTTTCACACAGGAAAAGACTTTCTCATAAGCTTTCAAACCAACCAATCAGAGGCCTCCATTTGGCAGATGCAGGTTTATCATACAAAGACCTCTAGATGTCCTCCTTATCACCTAATAGAACAGGATTTTCGTGACTTCACATCAAGATAAAACAATACGTTGTATTTTAGCAGAATACTGAAAGCAGCAGAAAGGCAGAGTACACTTTAATAAGTATTTATTTGACATTTATTTAACAACATTATCTCATATTGTCCTCATATCGTGCAGCCCTAGTCTTGATGCAAGTGAACTCGTCAGGATACATTGCTGTCTTATTCCCCAGAGTTGATACGTGTCAAAAGTCTCCATTTTATCATTCCCACATCACGTAGTCAAAGGTTTTGTACGGCTGCATGTGTCGAGAACGGTTTGGCTTCTTTTGTCTGAAGAAAAAGTGTGTTAAGACCTCTGTAAATATCTCAAATTAAGGCATTAAAAAAGCCATTGCTTTGGTCTAGAGCAGTTGTCGGTACACGATCCGTGCGGACTGCACGATCCGTCCTGCGCATGCGCAGATGATAATCCTGTTTTACCAAGAATACGACCATAGACGTATATAAAAGGATACAGCACTGCACGATCTGTTCCACGCTAGCCTCCACCGGGAAGCTAACGTTAGTTTAGCTAATAGCTAATTTGGCTAAACTCTAGCTGACAGTTTGATTCAGTCTAAAATAACGTTAACTCAAACTAAACACTGGGAAAAACAGGCTACAGATACATTAAGACTTTACAGTAATAACAATAAAGACAAGTATTGATTGATTGTTTTTTAAATAAGCACAAGTAGTAAAGTAGAACTGACGTAACAGCTGTTGTATATTTTAACAGTTATTTTCAGGTTTTATTTTGAGGGTCTTATAGGGAGTTATTACATGCTGTCTCAGCTAGCGCTTAGCCGAATTAGCTGTTAGCTAAACTAACGTTAGCTTCCCGGTGGAGGCTAACGTGGAACAGATCGTGCAGTTCCGTATCCTCGGTAAACATGATTATCATCGGCGTATGTGTGAACATTTTGCGCATGTGCAGGATGGATCGTGCAGGCAGCACAGATCGTGTACCGACAGCAGTCATTCCCAAACTGTGGTCCGCGGACCACTAGTGGTCCGTGAGGGTACTGCAGGTGGTCCATGGAAAAGCTAAATAATATATAAAATAATAGTTTCTTAACCTTCATTTTTAACCAGGAGTAGGCCTACTGTGTTTTCATTAAGTGTGTATAGCGCCAGAGGCAAAGAACGTTGTCATGATCACATCACACGCATAGCCTTTAAAATAACCCTTTTCCTGCGGCAGCTGAAGAAATTCAACCTGCCAAAGACAATGATGGTGCACTTCTACACAGCCATCATTGAGTCCATCCTCACATCCTCCATCACCATCTGGTACGCTGCTAGCACAGCCAAGGACAAGGGCAGACTGTTCTCACATCCTCCATCACCATCTGGTACGCTGCTGCCACAGCCGAGGACAAGGGCAGACTGTTCTCACATCCTCCATCACCATCTGGTACGCTGCTGCCACAGCCGAGGACAAGGGCAGACTGCAGCGTGTTATTCGGTCAGCAGAGAAGGTGATTGGCTGCAATCTGCCGCCGCTCCAGGACCTTTACGCCACCAGGACTCTGAAGCATGCTGGATCGTGCTTGTGGCCGACCCCTCCCACCCCGGACACAAACTCTTTGAGCCACTCCCCTCTGGCAGGAGGCTGAGGTCCATCAGGACCAGAACCTCACGTCACATGAACAGCTTTTCCCCCTCCGCCACTAGCCTTATTAACAAGGCCCGGACCCCACCCTGACTCTCCATCTTCATGCCACTGTTCCCTCTCTGCTTTAATGCTCTTTGCTCTTTATTTTTAACTTAATACATACTGTGTACATATACTTATACTCATATTGTTTATACCTATACTTATATTGTTTAATATTCCATCTAGAGAATGTGTGACGTGCACCAACAACACCAAAACTAATTCCTTGTATGCGTTAAAAAACGTACTTGGCAATAAAACCCTTTCTGATTCTGATTCTAAAAGCCAGTTTATATGAAACAAACTGTTTTAGATTATAAATGGACTGAATAAGGCCTATTATTATTTTAATTTCCAGATAGTTTCTTGATCTCGCGTTTCTGAAAGGTTTTGCGGAGGTGCTGTTAAGTGGACAAACTCACATAGCCTCCTTTTGAGGACTCTGAAGATTAATAATCCCCTAAAATCGCTGTATAGATGTCATACTCCATTGCTATGGAAATAAGCCCGTTGTTCAAATGGACCTGATTATTAGACCTTGGGCGCTTGGGTAAATAAATAAATGAAATATGTGGCAGCCTCGTTCATCGCGCTTTGGAGGAGAGTCTGGCCGAGCGAGACTAGAGGTAGTGTTTTAAGACCTGTTTTAAATGACTTAAGACCTAGAACACAATACTTGAGCACATTTAAGACTGTTTAAGGCCTAAAATTAATGTTTGACTTTTTAAGACCCCACAGAAACCTTGTGAATGAGACTAGAAACATCACCGCGAACCGCCGAACACATGTACCCAGTTGGAAGCTAGTGGTGGTGGTGAACAAGTGTTCATTTGTGAAAATGATCTCACTGAAAAAACACACTGTTTGCCACAGAGCTTATTTTCTAAAATAATGCATGCACGCTTCATTTTAAAAAGGCTTTTAAATGAATGTATACATGAACGTATTGTAGCTGTTCCACCTGAGTATGACATATTCACTGTTTGAACATTATATCTGCTGGCCTTGAATCTGTTTGAATAGAGAGAGAGATGGAGCCAGAGAGCAGGACGTGTCGGAGCAAGAGAGGTGAAGCAAGCTTCTAGCTCGGTCTCTCTGGAACCTGCATGAGAGACATGAACCTGTATGTATCTGTGACAGGCGTTTACCCAGAGTTCTCCTGGGATTAACCTTTTCCCAAGCCCTGCTCCTGCTCTCTGCATCCAGACACAGAAATCACTTCAGCCAGCCCCCAGAGGTCGGTGTCAAGTCAATCGCTGCACAGTGTGTCACAGCTGTTGCTATGGCTAGACAGAGCAGCCCCCCCCACACACACACACACACACACACACACACAACCCCACACACCCTCCGCCCCAAAGCTGCTGAGCTAAATTTAACGTCTGGCTTCCACCGTCTCCATTTCCATTTCTCTCTGCTTCCAGCAAAGATGCAGAAGCTCATCAATTCAATGCAGTGTTCATTTATAGTGAATTATAACAGGAGTTATCTCTGGACACATTACAGATAGAGTAGGTCTACAGCACACTATAGTTTACAGAGACCCAACAATACCCTCCCCTAGAGCAGGCATTCGGTGCGACAGTGGTAGAGGGAAAACTTCCTTGAAACAGGCAGAAACTTCTTCATTTAGTTTTAGTAATTGACCAAAAAATGACCAGGATTTGCTTCTCATTCCTGGTTGTAATGTTAAGTTTCATTACACGTCAGATTTAATCGCATCAAACCACAGGCACAAACATATTATTATGCAACGTGTTATTAATGGCAGCGTGCTCACATCCACCCACACACATTCACAGAGTATTGTTCTCCACACATGCAGAAATGCACACACACACACACACATTTGAATTTACGCTCTCGTCCTTCTCAGCGCGTCTCTCAACCACAAAATGAAGCGAGTGTGAACACTTCCTCCTACAGAATAACACATAATGTAGCTTCAAGTTTGGCACACTTTTCTCAAATGAACAGGGAAGACATTGTACAGAATATCTGCTAACTAGAGCTGGGACTGTCAGACTTTTTTGTTCTGGTATGAATCTAAAAAGACGCTGTAGAAAACATGTTCCATCTGGACCAAATAAAGACTGTTTGTGTGTGTTGGAAGCACAAACTTACCGTAGCATATTTCAAGATGATATCAGCGCGTTCCTCTGCTATTAGAGTCTCAATGTCTTTCTTCATGTCAATATCTGCAGAGAGACGAGAGGAAAGGAAGAACTGCATGAGCTGGAGAACAACAACAACAACAACAACAACGACGACAACAACTCAAGATGACTCATGGAGAAAAAAAGATCCCAGCTGAGAGATGTGGGCGCCGGTTGGCCTCCAAACCAACAGGATGAGCTGGCAGCTCTGTGAAACAAACACACCTGTTTGTAATGATTTCATCGGCTGAAACCTTGGAATAAAAATCACATTATTTAAAAAAAAATCAACAGTAATATGTTAAAGGACAATTCCGGCGCAAAACAAACCTAGGGGTTAATAACAGATGTGTAACCACTCTGTCGCTCTCTGGGACGTGTTTTCATGCTAATCCAATGAGTTTGGAGCTTGAAAGACGCTAGCGCGGGCCGCTCATTAGCTTACAACGCTAGTATTTGGGGCACAGGGAACGTAAAAACGTGGAAATGTACTTCTGTTGATCCAGACTAGCCTTTAGCTAGTGGGAAGTCTGAGATGTGTTTGGTAATCACATTGTGGTTTCCTGTCATAGCACCTTTGTGTAGTTGGCAGCTTGATTCCCAAGCATCTTACTGTATATGACGGCAGCTCTCTCATATGACCCCATTAGCTGTCTGATGGACAAACCTGCAGTACGCTGCCCACTCCGGACCTTGCTTCCAGACCTCTGAATCCGTGACCGAATGTTATAGAGAGGTGAAGTCCCTCTAGGGGTTATTAACAGATGTGGACCCACTCTGTCGCTCTCTGGGACATGTTTTCATGCTAATCGAATGAGTTTGGAGCTTGAAAGATGCTAGCTAACTTCAACGGTAGCATAATGAGGGTCCCAACATGTTAACCGAAGCATTGAGAACTTTGTAAGTGTACAGACAGTTTATGAAAAGATAGATTATAAAGACAGTTTATTGCGGGAGCTCCGTGAAAGGGCTACGAGAGAGAGAGAGCTACCGGTAGTCAATGCTGCAACACAGCCTCGTACTTCTGGAAACTGGTGGTGTACCTGCGGACATTGTGAAGCTATGGCCACCGAGCAGGAGTGTCTGTGTTGCAAGGAGTGGGACCTGTTGCGTCGCGATGCCCAAGATGACTGTTTTGTACAGTCTGAAGATTTCCCCTCTCTGATAAACAGGGCTGTACTTTTTCGGCGTCCCTCCGGTAGCGTTGTAAGCTAATCAGCGGTCCGCGCTAGCGTCTTTCAAGCTCCAAACTCATTAGATTAGCATGAAAACATGTCCCAGAGAGCGACAGAGTTGGTACACATCTGTTAATAACCCCTAGGTTCGTTTTGCGCCGGAATTGTCCTTTAACAATGTTTTCAACATGTCGAACCATTGGGACATTACTAGTCTCTCCCCGTTGACTACTGTACATATTTTTTTCCGAAATAAGGTCCCATGGAGGGACTTCACCTCTCTATAACATTCGGTCACGGATTCAGAGGTCTGGAAGCAAGGTCCGGAGTGGGCAGCGTACTGCAGGTTTGTCCATCAGACAGCTAATGGGGTCATATGAGAGAGCTGCCGTCATATACAGTAAGATGCTTGGGAATCAAGCTGCCAACTACACAAAGGTGCTATGACAGGAAACCACAATGTGATTACCAAACACATCTCAGACTTCCCACTAGCTAAAGGCTAGTCTGGATCAACAGAAGTACATTTCCAGGCAGGGAAATGTATCCACCAGCCAAATGCTGGTAAAAATATCCAAGTGACTGGTAGCGTTGCTTCACTCACCAGCCCAAAATAACAATGGTAATCTATGGAGCTGCTGGTCAAATTTGAACATTCACTAGCCATTTGGCTGGTGGACGAAAAAGTTAATTTCAAACCCTGTTTCAAGGATAAAGCCTGACATCATGCGCGGGATGTCCTTCACCTTCCTCTCTCTGTGTGTGTTGCCGTTCTCAAACTCCGTTCTCTGTGGGAAACAACAACAACCTTCGAGCTAGCGAGCTACACGCTGAAAATGTCAAGTTCTGAAGAACATTTAGACGGTGCAACAAGGCAGACCTGCTCAGTTCTTTCAGGGAATGATTGGAAAGATTTATAAAGAAGATGTTTAGGTCATTTCCTCTCTAACTGGGAGGTTTTGGGACTGATTGGTGGGATTGCTGTGGATGAAGTACACACAGAGATACACTGGTAAGAGCCAATGAGGTTTAACCATGTATCAGCTCATTTAAACAGCTCACGTTACTGTATTGTGTCAACAGTTAACTTCATTTAATATTGGATGTGGAGTTTCCTTTTGCGGGGTGCAAATGTTCCACCAGAACCAGTTCCTTCCTGAGACTATTTAGCAGAGCCACCGTCGCTGCGTTCAGAGCTTAGCCCGTCCCAAGACGACTGTGATTGGTTTAAAGAAATGCAATCAACCCAGAGTGGTTTTTTTTCTCCTATCCCAGTATGCAACTGTGCTGTAGCCAGACCTTACTCCGCAGCGCTGAGGAGATAGAGCTGGCTGTAAGAAACTAGCTAAAGGCTGACAATATGTAAAACACAGGTCTGCAATGCAGTACAATTAACAGTATGGCATGTCGTTACATGGTATGGTAGGATATGATATCATAACATCAATCCACTCTTGTGTCTTTTACAACAATGCACACAATCCCAGCCGGAGACAGAGGGTCGCTCCCCAAACGTATTAATCATGCTTCGTCTACATTCTCTGTACGGATGCCCACCAGGGGCAGGACCTGGAGTGGTAATCTGGACGTGCAAACCATCTGGATTAGGAATATCTCTATAGTGGGATTATGCAACAAAAGTCTGTTGCTCCCAAAGCAGGAACAAAGAGGAACAAAGAGCTGTGAGGCTCTGCAGCCAGACCAGCAGACAGCAGTGTACGAGGGCTGCACTAGTGATGGGCTCATTTCTAATTCTCAGCATAAACATTGATGTTCCTTTGTTGGTTTAATAGCCGATAACTTCACAAAAACCTTTGTTGCTGTGGCCATGATTTGCACCTGTGCACAATGCTAAAAATGTTTCTTCTCTAATGGCAGAAATTGATAACGTTTGAGCAATTTATCAGGATCACATCCCCCTCGTTAAACCACAGCCAATCTGGCAGCTTTATTTGTATAGCACATTTTCGGCAACACTGCAATTTAGGGCGTTTTCACACATGAAAGTCTGAAACAAGGTTCATGTTTTTGTTACATTGTCTTCATTTGATCCGGTAAGTTTTGGTTTCACACTGCAGTTATGCAAGCGCACTAAAGATCTAAATGTGACAAAACTACATCCTGCCGTCATCACATACGTGAGCTGCGTCTCCAGATACTTATAACTGATTGGTTTGTAGACGGGCTTCCTCGTCCTCTCGTATCCTCTCTCTGTGTCGGAGGTTTTTCAACTGCTCGCCTCTACTGACTGCTGCTCTCTCCTACTGACTGCTGCTCTCCTCTACTGACTGCTGCTGCTCTCTCCTACTGACTGCTGCTCTCCTCTACTGACTGCTGCTCTCCTCTACTGACTGCTGCTGCTCTCTCCTCTACTGACTGCTGCTCTCCTCTACTGACTGCTGCTCTCTCCTACTGACTGCTGCTCTCCCCTACTGACTGCTGCTCTCCTCTACTGACTGCTGCTCTCTCCTACTGACTGCTGCTCTCTCCTACTGACTGCTGCTCTCTCCTACTGACTGCTGCTCTCTCCTACTGACTGCTGCTCTCTCCTACTGACTGCTGCTCTCTCCTACTGACTGCTGCTCTCCCCTACTGACTGCTGCTGCTCTCTCTTCTACTGACTGCTGCTCTCTCCTACTGACTGCTGCTCTCTCCTACTGACTGCTGCTCTCCTCTACTGACTGCTGCGGCTCTTCAGAGACAAACTGAAACCTACACTGTACATTTACTACCACTTAACAAGTAAACTGCTGATGTATTCCCTTAAAAGTGCTTTACAGGAAACATTAAAGAGCACTTAAAACAATTAAAAACATCTGTCAAAACAGGTATGAAACTGGTATGAAATACAAGAAGAAATAAATAATTAGAAAGGCAGCATCAAACAGAAGAGTCTTCAGTCTTGATTTAAAAGAACTGAGTTGCAGCGGACCTGCGGTTTTCTATTCTTTCTGCAGTTTGTTCCAGATATGTGGAGCATAAAAACTGAACGCTGCTTCTCCCTGTTTAGTTCTGACTCTGGGGACAAAGAAGCAGACCTGTCCCAGACGACCTGAGAGGTCTGGGTGGGTCATAGTGTAGCAGACCTGTCCCAGACGACCTGAGAGGTCTGGGTGGGTCATAGTGTAGCAGACCTGTCCCAGACCAGCTGAGAGGTCTGGGTGGGTCATAGTGTAGCAGACCTGTCCCTGACCACCTGAGAGGTCTGGGTGGGTCATAGTGTAGCAGACCTGTCCCAGATGACCTGAGAGGTCTGGGTGGGTCATAGTGTAGCAGACCTGTCCCAGACCAGCTGAGAGGTCTGGGTGGGTCATAGTGTAGCAGACCTGTCCCAGACGACCTGAGAGGTCTGGGTGGGTCATAGTGTAGCAGACCTGTCCCAGACGACCTGAGAGGTCTGGGTGGGTCATAGTGTAGCAGACCTGTCCCAGACGACCTGAGAGGTCTGGGAGGGTCATAGTGTAGCAGACCTGTCCCAGACGACCTGAGAGGTCTGGGGGGTTCATAGTGTAGCAGACCTGTCCCAGACGACCTGAGAGGTCTGGGTGGGTCATAGCGTAGCAGACCTGTCTCAGACGACCTGAGAGGTCTGGGTGGGTCATAGCTTAGCAGACCTGTCACAGACGACCTGAGAGGTCTGGGGGGTTCATAGCGTAGCAGACCTATCCCAGACGACCTGAGAGGTCTGGGTGGGTCATAGTGTAGCAGACCTGTCCCAGACGACCTGAGAGGTCTGGGGGGTTCATAGTGTAGCAGACCTGTCCCTGACCACCTGAGAGGTCTGGGTGGGTCATAGTGTAGCAGACCTGTCCCAGACGACCTGAGAGGTCTGGGTGGGTCATAGTGTAGACAGGAAGCAGAACTGGACTGATGTGATCCACTTTCTTGGTCTCAGTGGGAACTCCAGCAGCAGCGTTCTGAATCAGCTGTCTAATTGATTTTGTGTCACATTGTATAATATATGTTTTGAGGCATGCCAGATTGTGCAATAACACCTGGCCAAATCATAGCGTGAAGGTGGTAATAAAAAAAGCAAGCAGGTATAAGCTGATCCAGCATCCATTCTGTTCCAGACTGTGGCTGAATGTGGGTTACCAAGGTTGAATAATTGAGTAAGGAGGAAGATGGATGTCCTGTCTAGT
>NC_135855.1:40048067-40093067 GCF_031162955.1 Sander vitreus
GCCCTGATTGGTGCATCTGAACAGTTAGACACCCCCCCTGGCCCTGATTGGTGCATCTGAACAGTTAGACACCCCCCCTGGCCCTGATTGGTGCATCTGAACAGTTAGACACCCCCCCCCCTGGCCCTGATTGGTGCATCTGAACAGTTAGACACCCTGCTGCACCTTTAAGGAGACCTCACACTTCACACTGACCTGCCATTCTTTCCCTCAGAGATCCTGATTCCCGTTTTGTTTGATTGTAAAGAACGCTTCCTTATCATACACTACTGGCCAAAAGTTTGGGGTCACTTAGAAATGTCCATTCCAGACAGAATACCAGCTGAGATCAGTTGCATTGTTTTTTTAATCAGGGCAGCAGTTCATGTCAAAAGGGTTCTCCACTGTTGGAGACAGAAGTGGCTGAAGAAACGCTCGACATCCATGCTTTTCGGTCTAAACGTCATACCCAAATTAAAAGTGGTACAGCTCCCACATACTCTGACACTCTGGGGTGTGTCTGGCATCATTGGAAAGGTGATTGGTGTGGGTGTGTAGTTTTTTGGCTTTTTTCTTTGCACTTTTCAAATGGAAATAAAAAAACGCACAGACATACAGGTATCTGCAGAAAAGAAATCATATAAAATCCATTTTTGAGTCTTGGATTTGAGTCTGGATTGATTCTGTAGTAAGCGGAGACATGTGGCTAATGCCCCGTGTTGTCTGTATCTCACCAGGTGTGTTTACAGCAGTGTAGTCTAATCATTTTACAGATGTAGGACTTGGACGGAAATAAAAAAACCCTCCATTCTAGCCTCTGTAACTCTGTGTCAGTAAGTCCTAGAATCACCCTAGACACACACACAAACACTTGAGACTGTTACCTTTCCAATGATACCAGACACACCCCAGAGTGTCAGAGTATGTGGGAGCTGTACCCCTTTTAATTTGGGTATGATGTTTAGACCAAAAAGCATGGATTTCAAGCATTTCTTCAGCCACTTCTGTCTACAACTGTCGAGAACCCGTTTGACATTATGTAAACCCTAATTTATATGGCATTATAGCTCATTTTTAAGATGAAAAAAAAGCATTATTTTGACTAATAGTTAAGATCAGAGGGTGTTGATGGATCACAGACTGGTTTATGTCAAAGTTACTTTTTTTCAAATGCTACGAAACTGAAAGAAAATCAGTAATTTTACCTGCGAAGACTGCTGCATGGCTTCCATACAACGTACATACTGTACATGTATCCGGGTATTTGGTTGAAATAAACCCATATTTCTGATATAAAAAAACGTACTAACGCGTCAAACGGCTGCTGCAGGATCTGAGCTGGATGAGAGAGACGTGAGATCGTCTCGGTGTAACCAAGCAGTGACTTTAATGAAGTCTCGTGCTGATTCATTAACGACAGAGTGGTCAGATGAACGCTGCCTTCAGTCTGCGTCTCGGTCAGTTGGTCCATGCGTACGCGTACAGGCCGTTGTCCTTCCACAGCTGACACCGAACAGCCGAGTAGTTGTGGACCGCCGTCAGGCTGTCGGACAGGAGAGCAGTGGCTGCTGGGTATTCTGGCCACTCATCCTCCATCTTACCTGCAAGACAGAAGAGGAGGAGTGTCATCAGTTAGTTGTAGTCTTTCTTTCAAGACGTGTACAAGATATCACACACGTGCTGTGATCCAAAGCCTTTACACAACGATCAATAATTGTTTGTGGCAACCAGGGATGCACCAAATCCAGGATTCGGCTTTGGATTCGGCTGAATATTGGGCTTTTTGACGGAACCCTACGCTGCTCGACGTAATGACGGCGCCGTTGATTACGGGAAGGTGTTTACGTAGGTGGAGCCTTCAATGCAGCAGGCTGAGAGGAAGTGGAAATGGAACTGGTGAGCAGAAAAAGTGTTGTTTGGCAGTACTTTCAGTCAAAAGAAGGCCATTCAAGTCCAGCTACATGTTCAATCTGCAATGCTGATTAGTCTGGTGGTGGCGAGGACCCTAAACAATACACAACATCACCGCTGTTACAACATCTGGTATGAAACATCTGGAAGAATACGAGCTGAGCATGAAGGAATCTACAGACAGCAGCCAGAATGCAGCAACTTCAGGTACGGCAAAGGAAGGACAGTCACTGTTTACTTCATTAATGTGTTGACTGTGTTCATGGACTGAGGACGGGACGAGGACTCAGCAGAACCTCAACCAGGGGGTTCAGGATTCAGCAGAATCTCAACCAGGGGGTTCAGGATTCAGCCCAACCCCAAAAATCTGGATTCGGTGCATCCCTAGTGGCAATATGACTTTCATATTTGACTTGTCTAGCCTGGATCCTGACCTGTGAATCCACTGGTTGGAACCACAATGGACCAATCAGAGTGATGTAAGGATTAAGAATGAGGCACCAAAGAATGGGTACCAGAACCCGGTAGTTTCTAAACGACAGGTATCTACCGGACCGAACAACAACGCAGATTTCGGTGCCTCATTTCAGTGCCACTAAAAAGCCTGAGCTTAAAACTCTCTGTTGGCTGATGTGAGTCACTAAACAGCCTCATAAACATACGTAAAAAAAAAACCCACACGTAACAAAATATGTTCACAGGGAAGCACTGAGGTTATGAATCAGTGCAAACAGCAGGACTTCACAAAAAAAACAGACACATTCACACACGGAAGCCATGAGAGGCGAGTGAGAAAAAAACTAAATTCTGGTGATCCATTTTTGAAGTCTGATCTAAATTGTTTTCGGTATGACTTATGCCTCATTTCAGGTGCCTCTTAAATGCCAGCACTGCCCTGTGGTGCTCTGAAACGGACGTTACAGGCAACAGAAGCACTTTGCAGCAATAAGGGGTAGGGGTTAGGCCCCTAACCCTATCCCTAACCCATAACGTTAGCCTACCGTTAGCTAGCAGCTGGATTAAACACGGTTCAACGGTCTAACGTGTGGCTGTTTTTCCACTGGAAACGGATTCCAGCAGCGGGACGTCCAACAGTCTGCAGCTAAAGACACTAGGGCTGTCAATCTTCCTCTATAATACCATTCGGATTTCCTTTGTTATTTTGTTTTGTATTCAAATAATATTTGAATATGTAATGCTCAAATGCAGCCTATAATTAATATGTACTACAGTAGTCAGGCATATTCATTGCCAATGCCACTATAAGCAAAAAAAACTACTTCCCACCCTTCTTCCGATTCCCAGCAGCAGCCTGTCATTCCCGCTGCACTAACGTTACCCGGTACGTAACGTTAACGTTAGCTCCGTGATCTAAAGACCTCACAGTGCCTTGTGTTTCTCACTCCCGCTTACTTATTGTTCATCCGACGTGACAAAAGCATTTCGTTTTCACATGCGGGTGGGCCAAGGTGAAAAGAGGGAAATTAGCTAACGTTAGCCAACATATTTATTAAAAAAGAAATCACATTTGAACAGTAATTTCAGCATTCAAATAGTATTAATTTTTTTACTATTCAACTTTTTTGAACAGTCCTAAAAAAGACACAGAGTAGACTAGCTGACCTTTGAGACACCGTGGACACTGCTGGAGAAAACAACACCAACGGGACTTAATGGTGCAATCAACTGCACCTCGTAAGCTCACGGTGCATTCAAAGTTGTAAAGTAAACTTCTACCATCTAGTGGTTCTACTTTTTTGTCATTTAACAGCAGCTGACAGGTGAAATCATTTACTGTTATTACATTTTTAATAAATCATCCCGAGCACGTTTTAACTCCTAACGGTGGCCGAACCTGAAATGATCTCTGAGTATCTCCATCGTTTACACGCAGCTGTTCTAGCCGCTCCAATATTAACTTTGGTCTTGTTGCTTTGCCTGTCGCGTTGTCGTTTTAATTCCCTTTTTCGCTTCCTTGGCGACTCCGTTACATGTCCTCGAGAATAGGCGTGATCCTCCATCTTCAACAGGCTTTCAAATCTGCCGGCTAGTCGCGAGTAATCTCCCGGCTGGCGTTCGTCACGGTGCCACTGAGTGTAAAAGCACGAAAGGCAGAGGCATGTCCCTCTTTGGCTAATGTATTATAAAGATGGAGGCGCTACATGGCGGCCGTCATTCGAGCGACTCCCCCGTATGTATTCTGAATGTCAGATTCTACGCTTACGAGAATACTTTGATTAGTTGGTGGAAGTAAATACACATGAATGAGTACATATTTGTGAAAGAACAAAAGGGGGTTTCTTGTTAAGAATCAACTCAAAACATTACCCAATGGAGGTTTCTCAGAAGAAATCCCCAAACAATACCCAAACCCAACCAGGAAGCATCTGCACCTGTTTTGGCGAAGTTGACGAGGTGGCGTGTGATGAGATCCTGGAAGCTCTTGTCTCGATTAGAGAGCGGTTTCCCCAGGAAGGACTCCAGCCCGCCGAAGAAGGTCACGGCGTCCAGACAGTGGAAGGAGAAGCGGCTGGGGAACGGCAGCAGGTCGCCAGATGCGGTAACCGGTCCTGACGGTGTGTGTGTCACCACGTATCGATACACGGGACTGTCGAGGGCCGCTGCGCACAGAGAGAGAGGTTTAATCATATTAAGCTTAAAGTGCCCATATTATGAAAAAAACACTTTTTCTGGGATTTGGGGAGTTATTTTGTGTCTCTGGTGCTTCCACAGACATACACACTTTGAAAAAAATCCATCCATGCTGTTCTGAGTGAGATACGGTTTCTGAATGTGTCCTGCCTTCAGTCTCCGGGTGAGCTGGTCAACATCTGCACGGCTTGTGACGTCACAAGCCGAAACGAGCTGGCTAACCGTTAGCATGCTACCTCGTTCTCAATAGCAAAGCACTGCTACAACACACACTAGTTCACCATAATCTACTAAAGAACTACTTCCATGTGCGCCCTCATTTAGAAGAAGTCTCCCAGCTAATCCTGCCTTGTAACTGACTGAAGCTGGAGAAACAGCCTTTCTTTTACTGTCTATGGAGCTAGCTAGCTGACATGAGCTACATCTGAGCTACTGAGCATGTGCGAGTGCAATCAAAGATAGTACAGAAGAAAAGAGGTCTCACTCTGTAGCTAAAACAGAGACCAGCTGAAAGAGGATCTGCAGCAGTGAGAGAGAGCGGTGCAGTACAACAACAATATGGTGTTTTTTGAAAATTAAACCATGACCTATGAACTATGAACTATGAACTATGAACCTAAAAATGAGCATGATATGGGCGCTTTAAAGTTCCCCCAGCCTGCCTATGGTCCCCCAGTGGCTAGAAATGGTGATAGGTGTAAACCGAGCCCTGGGTATCCTGCTCTGCCTTTGAGAAAATGAAAGCTCAGATGGGCCAATCAGGAATCTTCCCTTTATGACATCATAAGGGGAAAAGGTTACCTCCCCTTTCTCTGCTTTGCCCGCCCAGAGAATTTGGCCCCCCCATGAGAGAGAGAGAGACATCATGGCTTGATAACAAGCAAAGTGGCAGTTGGTCAAGGCCACACCCCCCCCCCTCCTCAATAGCATTTAAAGCTACAGACACAGAAATGGCCCATCCTAAGGAAAGCTCATTGTGGGACTGACTCTAGTGGCTGTAATTCTGCACCAAGGCTGAATTTAGGGAAAGAGACTTCAGATACAGTATTAGGGGACCACTAAGGTCTATATAAAAGAGACTTCAGATACAGTGTTAGGGGGACCACTAAGGTCTATATAAAAGAGACTTCAGATACAGTGTTAGGGGACCACTAAGGTCTATATAAAAGAGACTTCAGATACAGTATTAGGGGACCACTAAGGTCTATATAAAAAGAGACTTCAGATACAGTATTAGGGGACCACTAAGGTCTATATAAAAGAGACTTCAGATACAGTATTAGGGGACCACTAAGGCCTATATAAAAGAGACTTCAGATACAGTATTAGGGGACCACTAAGGTCTATATAAAAGAGACTTCAGATACAGTATTAGGGGACCACTAAGGCCTATATAAAAGCATCCAAAAAGCAGCATGTCATTTAACACGCAGTGTGAGGTATTTAACTTCACATTAAAACAAACAGTTATATTGCTGGAAACTAGTACATATCAGAATCAGCAGCTTAGAGTTTTTACACCAGGTCTTTCTTAAAGGGATAGTTCAGATCTCCTGAAAAAACCTGTGTGTGTTCTTAAATGATAAGTCTTGTGTTATTCTAGACATTTCTTTCCCGATGTATTTATGATTGTGGTTGACTTTGGGCAATATTTGCTGCTGTAGTTGTTGTTTTATGTTGTTAATGTTTTTGTGTACTTTGTGTTTGACTGTACTGCTGCCATTGCACTCTTGAAAAAGAGTTTTTTTTAATCTCAATGAGGTTTTTTCCGGGTCAAGTAAAAGTTATAGCGAATGAATCGCATGAAAGACCAAAAACAACAATGTGGCTCTCCGCTCCGAGCCGACTGGTTCTTACTGAAGACGGAAAACATTAAAACCACAACAATAGAAGCTCTATGGCACAGAGGACGAAGATACACACAAGCTTTGATACACACGTGTGTGTGTGATTGCTGTGATGCGTTTACAGACAAAAGAGAGTGGACAAGCATCTATCAAGGGACACAACGGGAGACCAGTCTGCAGGGGACAAAGCACAAATCACACACACACACACACACACACACACACACACACACACACACACACACACACACACACACTTTGCTTTTATTGAATATTTGAGTCAGAAGTTGCTGTTTAGGAAGCTTTTTTGCTGAACATATTACTCATATGAGCCTTAAAATCCCTTATTCATCATCACCCAAGATTAGCTATTATTCTGTCACAGAAATAACGGTCTGTGCAACATAAAATAAAACAATGAACCGTGCAGAAAAATCACCCAGGATGCCTTGCAGTTGCCTCTCACAACAGCTAAATGTCAGTTTACTCCGAGCTTCACCGCTGAGTGAGCCTAACAAGCCCCACAGGCACAAAACCTCCATGAAGAAAAACTCTGCTGCAGTGCAAACTCATTGAGGAGCTGCAGCAGCTCATCAGGAGAGGAATAAAACAACGTGTAATGTATACTAATGCTCCAATATACTAATGTACTGCAGAAGGGCAGACCGTTTAATTTAGAAAACACTGCCAGCTTTCCTCAGACCAATAAACTGTATTCTGATGGATACATTTAGAAATATGCTGGCTCTATACACGCTAGAAGTACTGTTTGGTGAGTGCGATTTCGGGGATGTTTTCATTTAAACAAAAAGGATTTTACACTCTAACTAAAAAGGTCTATCTCTGTAGGGATCCTTTCATAATGTTGTCAGACACTTATACACAATAACCTGAGTCTGTCATTGGCAAAAGCAGCATGCAGACGATGTACAAATGCCCAGAGTGGTTACATTGCAGTCCAGGTCAGACCCCAGTAAATATGCCAGGTTTTGAAGCAAAATGAACATTTTTTTCACACTGAACTGAAATGCATTCCTGCACTTTTTTTCTGCTGCTAAATTCTATATATTCTACCTTCACCTCACAGTGAATCAAACCTATAACAATCAGTGCTGTTACAAGTCTACTCATGCCCTGTCTTTTGTTGTCTGTTGTCTGTCCAGCACATCTGTTATTAACCCCCTAGGTTCGTTTTGCGCTGGAATTGTCCTTTAATTGCTCTCCTTTAAGTAGTAATTGCACTTTATGTATAATCTATAATGTCTTTTTTTTATACATCTTAAATGTAACAGCGTGCTCAGCGTGTAACACCACTTGATCCATGGTGAAACGTCGTTTCGTCTCACTATATAGAGAGTATATGGTTGAAATGACAGTAAAACCTTGACTTGAACATTGTCTTACATGGCGAAAAAGACATCTGTCAATCAGTGGATCGTTTTTTTTGCTACACAACCCTCACGAAATGACGCATTTCACTGTCAGAGTTTGATCCATTCAGACCGATAACATTTGGCCGCACGACGGCTGCAGCGGTCTTGCTCAATACTGGACTCATTTAAAAAAAAAAAAAAAAATGTTGTTCCCATTAGTCCCTTAGACACAAAAACATAGGTTGAAAAAAAAATAACCTAAATGACCCTTTGAAACACTTCACTATGAAACGAAGTTGAAGAGCTTTGTGAGTTTACCTGCAGCCCTCCAGGCCAGGTCGTTGTTGGGACAGGTGGTCCTGATGTCGGACACCATGGTGGTGTAGGCCCTCTCCGGACAGCGGTCTGTGGTGGGGCAGGGCGCCGAGCTCGGGTACAGCTTCAACGCATCTTTGGTGAGATTCTCACTGAAGGACTGAAGTTTATCTGTGTGGAGCAGAGAGGTGCTGACACAACACGATATAATGCATACAGCATGTTAAGCCCAGTTCAGACCAAAGATTCGCAACGAGACGAAACCGTTTTAGAACGTCGCAGAGAAACGTTTCAGTGGTCTAAGGCTGGTTTTAGAAAGTAAGAGACGTCTCCTGTTTCAACAGCCAATAGAGAAGTCTCCAGAGGCTGGTTTTAGAACGTAAGAGACATCTCCTGTTTCAACAGCCAATCGAGAAGTCTCCAGAGGCTGGTTTTAGAAAGTAAGAGACGTCTCCTGTTTCAACAGCCAATAGAGAAGTCTCCAGAGGCTGGTTTTAGAAAGTAAGAGACGTCTCCTGTTTCAACAGCCAATAGAGAAGTCAGCTGGTGGAGTCTCCAGAGGCTGGTTTTAGAACGTAAGAGACGTCTCCTGTTTCAACAGCTAATAGAGAAGTCAGCTGGTCGAGTCTCCAGAGGCTGGTTTTAGAACGTAAGAGACGTCTCCTGTTTCAACAGCCAATAGAGAAGTCAGCTGGTAAAGTCAACTTAAAGTCATCTTAAAGCAACACCAAAGCACTTTTGCTCTTCGGTCCCCCTACAGGTTGGAAGCGGAATTGTCCATTACCGTTCTCATTCGAACTACAGGTCCGCTACCCGATCTAGCAAACTTGCATAGTGGGGTTATAGCCGATAGAGGGCCGCAAAGCGAATGCAGAAGTGCCGTTCACCCTGTTACGAGTTGATGAACCACTGAAAGGATTTTGGAAACATTATTTTAAGGTACAAAAGAATCTTTGGTGTTGCTTTAAGATGTTTTTTAAACTACAGTTACAGCGGAACGACTCGGTTGGAAACGTAGACGTAGTCATATTTTCAAATCTCCAGTTAGCTTTTAGCACTAACTAAATGTAGGGCCCCATAGAGTCTGTGTGTGTTTTGTAGCTTTTGCGATTCCAGCCATGATTTCTGTTATCACAGAAACTATTGTGGATATGTGGATTTTTTATTTAGTATCTTTTCTTTTATTGTCCGTTATTCATGTGGATTTGTCATCTTATCATCCTGTTTATGATGTATTTTGTATGTTGTGTGTGATGTCTTTAAAGGGTATAATATATATGATTATATAGGGTATTTCACACTGTTCCTTAAGGTCTCCTAATGGGGTATGTAACATTGGTTGGGCTGAAAATGGCCTGGTTGATATTGTATTGGCCCTTATGCATCCCTGCGTTTTGGCCCCATTTGTAACGACAGCTTTTCTTCCAAATATGGTATGCTCATGAATATTCAGATGAGCTGCGCGCTGATTGGTTGAGCGAATCCCCATACACACACATTAGAGACGCAACAGAATCTCATATTCCAGACACTGCAATGTTTCGTTACTAAATTCACTTCTGAGACTTTTTTTATGCGAGAAATCAACTATATAAAGCTCAAATATGGGCCGTTTTACGAAAATTGATGGCTAATTGCTAATTTGGTAAGACGTGTCGGACTTTAGGAGCTCCACATAGTCTGACGAGAAAGCAGCAGCCTGCTGGGCTCCATACCCAGGGCAAAGTCACCCTTTGTGGATTACTGCAATACCGGGGCTCCGCGGCCGGCTGCCGGCATAACATAACAGGCATAACAATAATATATTTACAGTTTGAATTTCATCACGCCACTTATATAACATCTACCCCAAGGTCTTATAAAGCTAACCATTGTGTCAGATTTCAATTTAAGGCATTTTTGTGAACATCAGGGGTCTTGTTAGGAGGAGCAGCTAGCTAGCTAGCTAGCTAGGTGTCCCATTCAATACAATGGGAAACGATCTCGGCTAGCTAGCTACACTTTCGGCATAACTATAGTATATTTACGGTTTGAATTTCGTCACAGCTTGTATATTACAGGTTCCCCAAGGTCTTATAAAGCTTAGCTAACACTTGTCCAATTTCGGATTTCAATTTAATGCATTTTTGTGAAGTGCAGAGGTCTCGTTAGGAGGAGGCTAGCTAGCTCTCATTGATGGACTCCAGCTCACCGCAGGCTCTATCGATGAGACTCGCGGACAAGAGGCGTTTATTTCCCCAATCGTTTGTTTAAATAACTCAACACACATATCCATTATAAGATTAACTGGAACCTGCAGTAAGAGATTGCAGGCGTAACAAGCTCGCTGACCGCGCTCTCAGTCACACACACACACACCGGCCATTTAGCAGGAAGAGGGGGGGGAGAACAGCGAGCTGCAGGCCCTAGAGCTCTGTCAGGGCAGCGGCGTTTGGTAGTCCAGTCACCCAGAAACGGTGAGTTTGTGTGTATTGAGCACCGGGCTGCCGGCCGTGATGGAGCTCAATTGAGCTCACAGCAGGCCAGGGTCTGTGATGAAATAGCAGAGATCTGCGCGACCTAGATTCAGAAGACTACCTGATCTCAGGTCAGTTGTGAAGCCTATGTAAATGTTGGGGCGTGACCGTTCTCTTAATACATCCATGGGCGTGACAAAAGGTACAGGTCCTGGGATGCTGACGTCAACTTCTAGCTTTGTTGAGATTCACCCGTTTTCAGCCTCAGTTTCAAAATATGAGATTTTCATAGTAAAGGGGTATCAATGGGATTTTGAGCTTCTATGTGTGTCCTATTTACCCACGAACTGTCTATTCAACTATGACAAGGTACAATCGGTTTTGCATTCTATCACCTAAGCTACTGGGACCTTGATTTTAACCTTGGGGATCAATAAAGTGTCTGTCTGTCTGTACATTAAAGTGATGGTTCGGAGTAATTTCACCCTAGGCTGCTTTGCACATTGACCTCGAGCCAAACAACCCCCCATAAGCTTTTTTCCCTTGTTATAACGTTGGTGGAGTTAGCGTTATCAGCTGGTTAGCTTAGTGCAGGCGCTAATGGATCCACATTTACGAGATACAAATGTGGATCCATTAGCGCCTGCACTAAGCTAACCAGCTGATAACGCTAACTCCACCAACGTTATAACGGATGGGGGTTGTTTGGCTCGAGGTCAATGTGCAAAGCAGCCTAGGGTGAAATTACTCCGAACCATCACTTTAATGCTGCCATCAGTGTGCGGCTGGAAAAAGACATTTATACAGAAATATATGTATTCATAGCTGTTAGGGCTGCAACTAACAACTATTTTCATTGTTGATTAATCTGTGGATTATTTTCCTGGATGAATGGATTAGTAGTTTGATCTCTAAAATGTCAGAAAATTGTGAATAATGTGGTTCAGTGTTTCCCAAAAGTCCAACATAACGTCCTCAAATGTCTTGTTTTGTCCACAACTCAAAAGATATTCAGTTTACGGTCACAGAGGAGAGAAGAGACTAGAAGATAGTCACATTTAACAAGCTGACATCAGAGAAGTTTTGACTTTTCTTTGAAAAATGACACAGATTATCAAAATAGTTGCCGATTAACTTAATAGTTGACAACTAATCGATTAATTGATTCATTATTGCAGCTCTAATAGAGTTTAAGCCACAAAGATCAGCCTCCATGTCTGAATATGGACGACTTTTTAGGAAAATGTCACTTCCACAGTCGCCCTGCTGCCGTGGAGACGATCACACACGGAGGCTTCTGTGTTGAGCAAAGACTGAAATTAATACATAACACTTCAGACCTTTTCATTAGTTCTTAAAAAGGAAGATAAAAACTATTCCCATGGCTAAAAGCAATTTCCACAGCACCTAATGTTCATTAAATATTCAGCAGCTTCCCGTTAGCGTAGCATGTTACGGCG
Organism: Sander vitreus; assembly: GCF_031162955.1. Taxonomy (NCBI): domain Eukaryota; kingdom Metazoa; phylum Chordata; class Actinopteri; order Perciformes; family Percidae; genus Sander; species Sander vitreus. The sequence goes on from NC_135855.1 coordinate 40,060,061, forward strand.
ACCACACAAACCAGCATCAGACCGGCCTCCTCCTCTTTCTGCAGAGTAATTTCTCATGTAAAAATCCACATTTACAGTCTACGGTCCCAGAGGTCCTTTAATATGTAAACTAATGTAAAGATTAGAGCATCCATATTTAACCTATTTAACCTATGGAAGTTTAGTTAAGGTCATAAAAATGTGATATTGAGTTCGAAATGTTTTTATTGTTTATTTGCTTTGATGGATATATGTTGATATTTATATAATGAATATAAATCAATGTTAATGTTGTGTTTAGGGGTGTCATCATTCTCCAATTTCACGATTCAATTTGACTTTCGATGAACATTTTCTTTTCAACAGGGACAGCAATGCCACAATAAGAGCCACTAGATGGCAGAAGGATACTTTGCAACAACAGTTTGAGTTTCTCAAGAGTTTACGAGATGCACATGAATGCACAATGGATTCTGTCAGTCTACATGCATGCTACCAGCCTGTCACCTAATGTTACCCTGTGTCTTTAGCTGCATGCTACCAGCCTGTCACCTAACGTTACCCTGTGTCTTTAGCTGCATGCTACCAGCCTGTCACCTAACGTTACCCTGTGTCTTTAGCTGCATGCTACCAGCCTGTCCCCTAACGTTACCCTGTGTCTTTAGCTGCATGCTACCAGCCTGTCACCTAACGTTACCCTGTGTCTTTAGCTGCATGCTACCAGCCTGTCACCTAACGTTACTCTGTGTCTTTAGCTGCATGCTCACTAATGTATGTTTTAAGGACTGGGTAGAGTTGGGTTAACATAATAATTGATGCCTGACATCACAGTGTCGGTCACTAACGTTTCAGTTACCTGTCACGAACCATTGGTAGTCCCCCCAGGTCCACATGGAAATGTTTCCAGCCGCCGGGCTGCAGAGGAAACACAGAGACAATGTAAATGAAACGTAGAGACAACGCAGAGGAAACGTAGAGGAAACACAGAAGAAACGTAGAGGGAACAGAGGAACGCAGAGGAAACAGAGGAAACGCAGAGGAACGCAGAGGAAACACAGAGGAACGCAGAGGAAACACAGAGGAAACACAGAGGAAACACAGAGGAACGCAGAGGAGAAACAGATCAAAGAGAGGAAACGCAGAGAAAACATAGAGGACACAGGAAACGTAGAGGAACCGTAGAGACAACGTAGAGACAACATAGAGGAAACAGAGGAACGCAGAGGAAACACAGATCAAAGACAGAGGAAACAGGAAACGTAGAGGAACCGTAGAGACAACGCAGAGGAAACGCAGAGGAAACAGAGGAAACGTAGAGACAACGTAGAGGAAACAGAGAAACACAGAGGAAACACAGGAACGCAGAGGAAACAGAGGAAACACAGAGGAAACACAAAGGAAACACAGAGGAAAGACAGAGGAAACACAGATCAAAGACAGAGGAAACGCAGAGGAAACAGAGGAAATAGGAAACGTAGAGGAACCGTAGAGACAACGTAGAGGAAACAGAGGAACGCAGAGGAAACACAGAGGAAACAGAGGAACGCAGAGGAAACACAGAGGAAACACAGAGGAAACACAGAGGAAACACAGAGGAAACACAGAGGAAACAGGAACAGAGAGGAAACACAGAGGAAACACAGAGGAAACACAGAGGAAACACAGAGGAAACAGAGAGGAAACAGAGAGGAAACAGAGAGGAAACACAGAGGAAACACAAAGGAAACGCAGAGGAAACAGGGAAACGTAGAGGAAACCAGAGAGGAAACAGAGGAACGCAGAGGAAACACAGAGGAAACGCAGAGGAAACACAGAGGAAACGCAGAGGAAACAGGAACACAGAGAAAACGCAGAGGAAACACAGACCAAAGACAGAGGAAACGTAGAGACAACGTAGAGGAAACAGAGGAACACAGAGGAAACAGAGAGGAAACAGAGGAAACACAGAGAAAACAGAGGAAACACAGAGGAAACACAGAGGAAACACAGAGGAAACAGAGAGGAAACAGAGAGGAAACAGAGAGGAAACAGAGGAAACACAGAGGAAACAGAGAGGAAACACAGAGGAAACAGAAAGGAAACAGGCAGAGGAAACAGAGGAAAGGCAGAGGAAACAGAGAGGAAAGGCAGAGGAAAGGCAGAGGAAACAGAGGAAAGGCAGAGGAAACAGAGAGGAAAGGCAGAGGAAACAGAGAGGAAACAGAGGAAACAGAGAGGAAACAGAGGAAACAGAGAGGAAAGGCAGAGGAAACAGAGAGGAAACAGAGAGGAAACAGGAAAGGCAGAGGAAACAGAGAGGAAACAGAGAGGAAACAGGAAAGGCAGAGGAAACACAGAGGAAAGGCAGAGGAAAGGCAGAGGAAACGCAGAGGAAACATAGGATTGAGTTCAGTTTGACAGACAGTAACAGCTGGCAGCGATGAACCTGAAGCAGGTGAGCACTCACCTGAAGTCAGCCTCCTGCTCAGTCGTCCCGACGACAAAAGGAACGTCACTGTGGTTTCCTTTCTTGTCCCACACCTGGAAAGGTGGAGCTTCCAGGACGTATCCGTCCACCACGGCGACCGGGCCGATGAAGCGCCCTCTGACGGGGAGGTCTGTCATCTCATCTGCTGCCCAGGAGGGGAACTCCTGCCACGGGACGGCCTGGGGGGGGGGGGGAGTTTTATACTTTAGAAACTTTCAGAAGGTAGTTGTGATAATTTTTGGATTGAAAAGGTGCCGAGAGAGGAAAAACAAAGCTTCCCATTTAAATTATTTGATGTTTGTTAGAATATTTTCATTATCAAACAATAGACAGAGACCACTGAAGAGATATTAAGGTTCATTTTACTCGAGAACCCAACGAGGAGGCCTTCTAGTACAGACAACGACCTCACGAAAAGCTCTCTACAGCAGCTTTTGTAATACAACGTAGAATGTGATAATCATGATACAAGAGTTGGTGTCGTCACTCTGTCGTCAGAGTCGATGACGTCTCCACTATCTGGTCTGAGAGGGCATGAACACACCGTGCTCAGACAAGGACACGCAATGGCTCCATGTTATCTTGTTTAGAGTTTGAGTAGTGTTATGGTTTCTTAACAATATCCACAGCAGTTTAAGTTAACAGAGAGAGAGAATATAATATTATTCTATGCAACCAGTTTAATAAATAACAAGAGGGAAAGTATGTAAATCAAAATTTCCCTAACAATGTTTTATACCAATTAAATTACAGACGCACAGTATTTTGTACACAGGTTTTTTTGGGTAGCTTTTACACCTGAGCTGTTTGATCTATTTTACCCAAACCCTGGAGCATTTTGTCTGATAGTCCGGTTCGTTTGGGTCGGTGTGAAAGCTCATTCGAACTGCGGATCAAACAACCAAACTCTGGGCCGCTCGAAATCGGGGGTCTCGGTTCGCTTCCGAGTGCTCTAGAGCACTGGTTTTCAAACTTTTTATCAATAATATTCCCACTTTGAACAGTTTTTTTAAGCCATGTACCCCCTAACCAGCGCAAATAAGTCTCTATAAAGAGGAACAATACAGCGATGTCAGCAATAGATTACTAAACAACAGCGTTGGACCTGGAAAATATTTAGAGGATGATGGAAAAGACGGTAGAAAGAAGGAAGTAAGGCAAGAATAGGTCAAAAAAAGCAATAAAAACTTAAAAAAACACAGTAGTAAGAAGGAAGGCAACACTAGGGCGACAAAAGTGACAAAAAAGGTAATAAAGAAAGGCAAGAATAGGTGAAAACAGGCGACAAAACCTTCAAAAAAAAAGGTGACAAACTTCAAAAACATCGACAAAAACATTGAAAAAGCGAAGAAGTAGAAGTAAACTACAGCCTTGTAACTGAAACACATTTTGCAAAATATCTTACGTACCCCTTGCAGTCCTCCAGAGTACCACTAGGGGGACACGTACCTCCCTGCAGTCCTCCACAGTACCACTAGGGGGACACGTACCTCCCTGCAGTCCTCCAGAGTACCACTAGGGGGACACGTACCACCCTGCAGTCCTCCACAGTACCACTAGGGGGACACGTACCTCCCTGCAGTCCTCCACAGTACCACCAGGGAAATTAAATTGACTCTTGATACAAACAAAACGCCTACTACGAGATTATTTTTTGGGGCATTTTAGGCCTTTAATGCCACAGGACAGCTGAAGACATGAAAGGGGAGAGAGAGAAGGGGAATGACATGCAGCAAAGGGCCGCGGCCGCTGCGTCGAGGAGTAAACCTCTATATATGGGCGCCTGCTCTACCAACTGAGCTAACCCGGCCACACGCCTACTGTTTTAAGAAAGAGACTTCCTTAACACTTGTCTCAAATATTCGCAGTGTGAACACAAACCGAGGCAAATGAAAAATGGGAAAATTGCACCCAGTCCACCACACTCTGGGCCCTATTTTAACGATCTAAGCGTGCGGCGTGAAGCACCTGGTGCAGGTGCGTTTAGGGCGTGTACAAATCCACTTTTGCTAGTTTAACAGTGGGCAAAAGGGTCCGTGCGCGAAATTCTAAAGGGTTGTACTTAGTGTCTTCATTAATCAGAGGTGTGTTTTGGGCGTAACATGCAATCAACCAATCAGAGATCATCTCCCATTCCCTTTAAAAGCCAGGCGCGTTTGGACCTTGGAGCATTGCTGTTATGATGGAGGATTTGCACCGTAATATTTGTATTTGTAATCTTCTGCATGTGTGTGTGCTGCTGTGCGTCCCTGTGTGTGTAACAAGCATAGTGTGCACGTGCTGTGCACGAGCCTAGGAGCATTTTACTAATGCTCTGTTAAAATAACAATGAAATGCTGCGTTACTGACTTTAGACCAGGTTTTTGTTGGTCAATGGTGCCATCACTTCCCGCTGCCTCAAGATAGCAATACGCCCAGAATGCACCTGAACACACCTCCCTGTAAGACCAGCACGCCCAGAATGCACCTGAACACACCTCCCTGTAAGACCAGCACGCCCAGAATGCACCTGAACACACCTCCCTGTAAGACCAGCACGCCCAGAATGCACCTGAACACACCGCCCTGTAAGACCAGCACGCCCAGAATGCACCTGAACACACCTCCCTGTAAGACCAGCACGCCCAGAATGCACCTGAACACACCTCCCTGTAAGACCAGCACGCCCAGAATGCACCTGAACACACCTCCCTGTAAGACCAGCACGCCCAGAATGCACCTGAACACACCTCCCTGTAAGACCAGCACGCCCAGAATGCACCTGAACACACCTCCCTGTAAGACCAGCACGCCCATGGGCCCACAGATGGGTGCAGGTGCGTTTGCTATTTAAACAACGTGGGCGCTGGACGGGAAACTGACAACTGGGTCGGTCTTAAACCAGCAAAGACACTTGCTTCGGGCTTTGCGCTGCACCGCGTGCATGATAGGACCCTATAGGTGTAAAAGCGCCCTGAATTACACAATAAGATTACTAATGTCTAAATGAACATTCATTAATATGGTGATGTTTGTGGCCCTGTCTTTGACGGTCACATTTGCTCTGCTATCCACAGCAATCCCAACATCACGCTCTCTTTCTTTCATCACCAGCCAGTTAGTTTTCAGCCAATGCTTACTTTTAACACTACTTTTTTAAGTTTGCTTATTTCTCGCCAGCGGCGTTGGCGGTAAAAAACAGACCCCAGTTATATACCAATTAATTCCAGACACACAGTATGTTGTCCAGATTTTACACGCGCAATACTTCGTCAAGATACATTCATCGTTGTTTTTTGGCGTTTTCGTGGGATTTATTAAGAAAAAAAAGAAGCTAAAATAACGCCAGACTTATCCGTGCAGTCTGAGATACAGATAATTTTCAGAAGTAGAGGAACATTTCATAACCCAATTAAATAAAAACAAGCTTTTTTATAAATGACACATGCTGCAATTCTAAGAATCAACTTGAGTGACAGCTAGGAAAGTCTTATGTGACATTTTTAAAAACCCAATAACAGTAATTGCAGTACGATGATCGCTGCTTTTATTAAAGTATCTTTTTACCGACTGGGCTCGTGTTATTTCATTTCATAAAACACATCATTCATGATTCATCCTGAGGTTTTTAGTGTTGAAACGGAAGCTCTTTTTTTAAAGGACTCTAGTTATGCGTTTCTGCAGAGAATCATTTCATTTTAATAAATCTTAACGGGGTTTTCAGAGGGAAGGTGTAGAATACATTTGTTAGGTTATGGCTGCAAATTTCATCTTTGGGAGTTTCACAGTAAAAAAAATACAATCGAAAAAGGTTTCCTATCCACTTTCTTCATTAACGGTCACAGTAAAATTATTCATTCAGGCGCTCTTATACCTGGGTGTGACATTACATAATCCATCAAAATGTCTCATTACATCGTAAACATGAGCTATGAATCGGATATTTTATGAAATCCTACAGCGAATATTAAAAACAGAATAACTTCTGTGCTGTATTTGGTCTCTTATTAGATTCTTTAAATGACTTTAATTGCACCAAAACTGCCGCTAAGTTGCAAGAATCAGCGGTGAAAGAAGTCTTCAGATCCTTTAGTAGAAGTAGTAGAAGTCCTGGATGGATGGATGGATGGATGGGTGCATGGATGGATGGATGGATGGATGGGTGGGATGGATGGATGGGTGGATGGATGGATGGATGGATGGGTGGGTGGATGGATGGGTGGATGGATGGATGGGTGGATGGATGGGTGGATGGATGGATGGATGGGTGGATGGGTGGGTGGGTGGATGGGTGGATGGATGGGTGGGTGGATGGGTGGGTGGATGGATGGATGGGTGGGTGGATGGGTGGGTGCGTGGATGGGTGGATGGATGGGTGGATGGGTGTGTGGGTGGATGGATGGGTGGATGGATGGATGGGTGGATGGGTGGATGGATGGGTGGGTGGATGGGATGGGATGGGTGGGTGGGATGGGTGGATGGATGGATGGATGGGTGGGTGGATGGATGGGTGGGTGGGTGCATGGATGGATGGGTGGATGGGTGGGTGCATGGATGGGTGGGTGGGTGGGTGGGTGCGTGCATGGATGGATGGATGGGTGGGTGCATGGATGGATGGGTGGATGGATGGGTGGGTGGGTGGGTGTATGGATGGATGGATGGGTGGGTGGGTGGGTGGATGGATGGATGGGATGGGTGGGTGGATGGATGGGTGGGTGGGTGGGTGGATGGATGGATGGATGGGTGGGTGGATGGATGGGTGGGTGGGTGGATGGATGGATGGGTGGATGGATGGATGGGATGGGATGGATGGATGGGTGGGTGGGTGTATGGATGGATGGATGGATGGATGGGTGGGTGGATGCATGGATGGATGGATGGATGGATGGACGGACGTGTTTTGTGTGCAAAAGTCTTAATGTGTAAAGTAACTAGTATCTAAAGCTGTCAGATTAAGGGCGTTTTCACACCGACAGCCTTTACTTCGGTTGAATCGAACTAGAGTTTGTTTGCCCCGCTGGTGCGGTTCGTTTGGGCAGGTGAGAACACGGCAATCAAACATTGGTGCGCACCAAAAGCAGACCAAACAAGAGTACTGAGACCTGCTTGAAGAGGTGGTCTCGGTACGCTTTCAATCCAACTCTGGAGCGGTTCGTTTGTGGTGAGAACGTGATCTGTACTCGAACCGCACCAACTATACATACTCCTCCAGTCTGAGCTGATGTCTCCTGTAGTCAGGTGTGTTCAGCAGTCTGAGCTGATGTCTCCTGTAGTCAGGTGTGTCCAGCAGTCTGAGCTGATGTCTCCAGTAGTCAGGTGTGTTCAGCAGTCTGAGCTAGTGTCTCCTGTAGTCAGGTGTGTTCAGCAGTCTGAGCTGATGTCTCCTGTAGTCAGGTGTGTTCAGCAGTCTGAGCTGATGTCTCCTGTAGTCAGGTGTGTTCAGCAGTCTGAGCTGATGTCTCCTGTAGTCAGGTGTCTTCAGCAGTCTGAGCGGATGTCTCCAGTAGTCAGGTGTCTTCAGCAGTCTGAGCTGATGTCTCCAGTAGTCAGGTGTGTCCAGCAGTCTGAGCTGATGTCTCCTGTAGTCAGGTGTGTTCAGCAGTCTGAGCTGATGTCTCCTGTAGTCAGGTGTGTTCAGCAGTCTGAGCTGGTGTCTCCTGTAGTCAGGTGTGTTCAGCAGTCTGAGCTGATGTCTCCTGTAGTCAGGTGTCTTCAGCAGTCTGAGCTGATGTCTCCTGTAGTCAGGTGTGTTCATCAGTCTGAGCTAGTGTCTCCTGTAGTCAGGTGTGTTCAGCAGTCTGAGCTGATGTCTCCTGTAGTCAGGTGTGTTCAGCAGTCTGAGCTGAGTGTCTCCTGTAGTCAGGTGTGTTCAGCAGTCTGAGCTGATGTCTCCTGTAGTCAGGTGTGTTCAGCAGTCTGCGATGCAGCAGAGCAGCAAACTGTAGCAGCTTGCTTTGTTTTTAATCACAGAAATAGACTGCAGTCAAGCTCGCCGTCCGTCACTCATATCTCCGTGGTCAAACCAGCTGCCGCTAAAGTTGGAGACAGACGCCGGCCGAGCAGAGCGAAGTCTCGGTGACCAGAGCAGACGTAGTCACGTCTCTTGCGAAACAATGTCTGATCATTTTAATGAAATGAGCTGGTTTGACCACTAGACCAGAACACAGGACCTTCTTCCTGTATTTACTTTCTTGCTCCCGCCCCCAGACATATCTGACCAATAAGAGGGCTGGACATTCTTGCCTGATTTGTAATGACGCATTTTGGTACGCTTGGATTTTTCCAGGTGTGAAACAAAACCAAATCGGCAAATCGCTCCAAGTTTACTAACTCTAAAGAAAAGACTCCATTAAAGTACCTCAACATGTGTACCCAAGTACAGTACTTGAGTAAATGTACTTAGTTACATTACGCCACTGGCAAGAATCTGCAAAGAAAGTGTCGACGTGGTCCGTGTCATACCTGCAAGACCTGTTTGACGGAGAGACGTCTGAGGCAGCCGGCGTCTCTGCAGTCCGTCTTCTTCAGGAACGCCAGGTTGTCGGACTCAGCTCGTTCCAGCGTCGCGTTGTACACGTACGAGCCGCTCATGTCCACTGCCGCGTGGAAGAGACCCTTCGCCAGCGGAGACATCATCATGGTCCACACCGACGTCCCACCTGAAGATGAGTCAGACTGTCAGAGTAACTCAGCGCTCAGCTTCTTTCAGTCGTATAAAGGCCCTGACACACCAACCCGATAATCGGCCGTCGGACAGTCTGGCGAGGTCGGTGACTCGAGTCTGGTCGGTGTGTCCCTTCATTTGGGCCGACCTGACATGCTCAGTCAGAGACGGGGCGGTCGGGACTCACCAGGAAACGGCGAGCGGATGAGCCTCTCAAAATCTGACGAACATCTTCTAAACTGACCTTTGCTGATCTGAAATGAAGACAGATTCAGCTGCACGGCCTGTTTCTCTCTTCAAATGTTTTCAGAAACACGTTTCGGTGAACTATTTTAGGACAATATGAGATTTGTTCGTCCAATCAGCTGGCAGTTTTCATTTTCTGGGAAACAATACAGAGAAGCGCCTCCTACTGCTATGGAGACGCATTACGCGCACAGCGTACGCTCAGTGGGCGTCCCCTCAGTGGGCGTCCCCTCAGTCGGCGTCCCCTCAGTGTGTTTTGAGGCATTTTTTTGGACCTCGGGGAGACCGATCAGTCCGACTGGCTCTTCTGCCGACGGTCGGCCGTCTGGTTGGTGTGTAACAGCTCTTAGAAATAGTCTGGATCAACGACTCATTTTGTGTTGCCGTTCTTAAAAAGGTGCTCCAAGCGATGTTGGGTGACATTACTTCTTGTTGACGTTCGAAGTATTGTCAAACAAAACGAGGCTAGCTCACCCCTCCCTCCTCCTCCTCCTCATCCCGTACCCTCCCCCTCCCTTCCGTGCTTCTGAGGCTTTTGCTCACGGGGACTTCTTTTAAATACATTTACCTCATTATTTGAAGCTTTGGCCTCGTTTGAAATGAACATCCGACATTGTAACATTCTACATATGACAGAAAATAAAAAGGGAAAAGCATAATAGGTCTCCTTTAAGAATTAGGTGTTTACTTCACTGCCTGTCAAACATTGACAAAAACATCTTTCATTCCCTCTGCAATAACAATGGGGGGGTTGTAACCCACCCATAAATAAATATCCATCCATCCATCCATCCATCCATCCATCCATCCATCCTCTACACATGAAGGAAACACGCCAGTTCCATTTAAGGAGTCCGAGGCCTTCAGAGTGTGTGTAGAGCCTCTAAAAAGTGTGAAATTGACCCGTTTGCTCACAGCCAACCAAAGACTGTTAGCTTTTTCACAGCAGGACCCAGTGACACATTTCACACCTGAGCTCTGTCCAAATATGGTGACTTTCTTGGGATCTCCTCCAAACACGTGGATGTTCCTCTGGACCCACTTCAGAGCTGCGATCTGGTCCAGGAAGCCATAGTTCCCTGCAGACAGACAGACAGACAGACAGAGACACAGAGAGAGACAGAGAGACAGAGAGAGAGAGAATCGATTAGGGAAACCAGAAACTGCTTTGATGTGGCCTTGTTTCCAGTGTCCCATTTTTCTCCCGTCAGCTGGCTGTACGGTAGCTGCTCCGGCAGCTTGGACTAAATTTAACCGTCATCCCAAGCCGAGGGACGCGAGGGAAAATGGGCCACGGAATCGGGAGTATTCAAAATTAGAAATGTGAGAGAGGGAGAAGATGAAAAAAGGACTTGTGCACCCTGCCATCACGTCGTCTGTCATGCGAGGCTCTCTCGTTTAACATCACAGTCACAGCGGGCGCTTTTAAATGATGTAACAAACAAATGATCTGACTCCCAACAGGCTAATTTGTGTCCCACGGTGTGCGAAGACACAAACCGCAACATGGAAGAGACAGAAATTAGCTCCATTTATCCATTTATCCGACTCGCATTAACATTTATTAGGTTTTCACATCTTAATTCAGTTCAAGTTTATTGTCATATGCATATTAGTACAGAGTACCACAGCAATGAAATACAATGTGCCTTGGCACTCTCTCAGCACCAGTCAATAAGTAACAATTATAAATAACATTTAAAAACATCCAAGCACAGAAAACCTGGTAACTAAGCTCAGACCTCAGCCCTCCTTCCTGTTGTACTATCATTCAGTATCCTTATTATTACCTGGGGGGGAAAAACTCTCCCTGAAACGTGATGTGCGCGTTGGGATGCTCTGCAAACGTCTCCCTGATGGAAGGTGGGAGAAGAGATTGTGTACAGGATGACTAGAATCCTGCATAGAAGTAACTAAACTAACTAAATACTCTTTGATAATACCTTGTGCCTCCTTAGTGCTGCGTTTCCAGTAAATGTTTTGGAGCGGTTCAAGTGGAACCCCAAAGATTTTAGATGCAGTTTCGACCACCTTTGTCAGAAGATTAAGGTCATGTGAAATGGAAAGGTAAAGACTTCTCAGCGTTCAGACTGTAAACAACATGAATATTTCAACAGTGTGCTTAAGTGGTAAATAGCTTGTAAGAAATAATAAAGTAATTGAATGTTTAGAGTTGTGATGGCTGTGGAGAAAAAGCCGTCTCTGAACCTGGATGTGCGGGTTCTGACAGACCTGTAACGCCTTCCTGAGGGGAGTAAGTGAAAGTGTCCGTGGCCTGGGTGAGAGAGGTCCTCGATTAGGTTTTTTGTTCTGCTGAGGTAGCGGGATGAGGCGATGCTGTCAAGTGTGGGCAGCGAGCAGCCAATGATCATTTCTGCAGACCTGATGACCCTTTGCAGTGACTTTTTCTGTGCCACAGTGCAGCAGAACAAATACCTGCAGAACTAATGACAGTCCTCATTATCCTCAGCGGTACTTTATAGGAAAAATATTTCAAAGGGGGTACATCTTTGAAAAACATTTGAGAGAGAACCACTGCTTCAGTATAAAGAGGGCATCATGTCAAACTCTGAAAGCCAAGCCCACCGGAGGGGAAAACAGCTCTCTGCTCTCCGTTGACTTGTACGGCGTGAAGGTTTCTTCCTCGTCAGTTTCTTCTGCTAGCAAACAACAGAAAAATCCCTAAAAGCTGCTGTGTGATGATATTCACTACCAACAATGTAAAGAACCCAGAAATAAGTTTTTAGAAGCTGCCGAACCTAAGAACTGAGCTTTAAAGAAGACAAAAGTGGAGACAGATGTGAGGAATCAGCAGGAAGAATGGGGAGACACTAAGCTAACGTTACGTTAGCAGCAAAGCCTTTTGTTACCAAGTCAAATATCCAAATGTCAGTTTTAGGCTAACTATATTACTGTAAGTTAAAGCGCCAAAATGCAACCTAGGGCCTTTTTGTGAATGTACCAGAGTCAGAACTTTCGTTTAAAAGCAAATTTAGGACGGAAACGCCACTTTTAAGATTTACCGTATTTTCGGTCAAATGGCCTTTTGAATGGGAGTGCTAGGGGCGCTACGATGCTAGCCTCAAAATAGCTATTTATAAACCACTAAGAAGGCTCGACACAACATGAGACTTTGCTCGAAGTATCACCAGGGGACTCTACACCTTAACGAAAGCGTTGACAACATTGGTTGTGTACCCAGAGTTTACTAAAAAGAGGTTTTGAACAACTCACCGTAGCTCTTGTCGTTTCCAGCCGCAGCCATTTTATCAGTCAGAAACAATCGATTTCCAAATGCAACGTAACAGGGAGGAGAGTAAAGATGGAAAGCTCCTAAAGCTTAGTTCCATATAAATGCACGGATTATTTCTTCATTATTCCATCCATCCATCTTCATCCGCTTATCCGGGGTCGGGTCGCGGGGGTAGCAGCTCCAGCAGGGGACCCCAAACTTCCCTTTCCCGGGCCACATTAACCAGCTCCGACTGGGGGATCCCGAGGCGTTCCCAGGCCAGGTTGGAGATATAATCCCTCCACCTAGTCCTGGGTCTCCCCCGAGGCCTCCTCCCAGCTGGACGTCCCTCCACCTAGTCCTGGGTCTCCCCCGAGGCCTCCTCCCAGCTGGACGTCCCTCCACCTAGTCCTGGGTCTCCCCCGAGGCCTCCTCCCAGCTGGACGTCCCTCCACCTAGTCCTGGGTCTTCCCCCGAGGCCTCCACCCAGCTGGACGTCCCTCCACCTAGTCCTGGGTCTCCCCCGAGGCCTCCTCCCAGCTGGACGTGCCTGGAACACCTCCCTAGGGAGGCGCCCAGATGCCCGAACCACCTCAACTGGCTTTGTTTGGTTTTGTCGTTATTGAAAAACAATATTGACCTCGTAGTTGAAAAAGGAGCCTCATATGGAGTCCGTTCATTCGGATATGGACTCGTTTTGACCGCCGAGGTGGTAGCGGCCGGAAACAACAAGAGCTACGGTGAGTTGCTCAAAACCTTTTTTAGTAAACTCTGGGTACACAACCAATGTTGTCAATGCTTTTGTTAAGGTGTAGAGCCCCTGGTGATACTTGGAGCAAAGTCTCATGTTGTGTTGAGCCTTCTTAGTGGTTTAAAAATAGCTATTTTGAGGCTAGCATAGTAGCACGCCTAGCACTCCCATTCAAAAGGCCATTTGACCCAAAAACTAGAATACGGTACATCTTTAAAGTGGCGTTTCCGTCCTAAATATGCTTTTAAATGAAAGTTTGACTCGGGTACATTCACAAAAAGACCCTAGGTTGCATTTTGGCGAGAGTTAGGCTTTAAGCTAAAGCCTTTTGTTACCAAGTCAAATATCCAAATGTCAGTTTTAGGCTAACTATATGTCTGGAAGTTAAGCTAACACGTAACCATTCTTACTGCGGATTCCCTCAAGTCTGTCTCCACTTTTGTCTTCTTAACCCATGTAAATTGTAAAATAACATGGGTGCATTGGTGTATTCCATACAACGATCTTCGCAGGTAAAGTCAATGATTACTTTCATTTAATTTGGGGCATTTTATTCAATTTTATATCATTTGAAAACCAAGTTTCAATGGTTTCAAAACAGTCTCCTGACTAAACTTTGACAGATACCAGTCTGTGATTCCCTCAACGTCCTCTGATCTTAACTATTATGCAAAATAATTCATAATTTCTGCTTTATTTTTAACTAAAAAAATAGGCATGTCATTTGAACTAGGTTTATTGACCATGTTTATTTTTTTTTAAAAGCCTTAAAAAAGTGAAAAACTAAGCGTCTAAACGTCCAAAGCATTGAAAAACCAACCAAAAACGTTGGAAAAACCGACAAAAATAGTTAATTCTTTGAATTTAGACCTGGAAGGTTCATGGTCGACAGAAAGACAACACAAGGGTTGAAAGCTCAGGACAGCCCAGTCTCATGACAGTTCGTGAAATGGTGACGTTGTTTAATCTATTGAGTCGTGTAAAGGGACACGTTTTTCTGGTTTTTATCGTGTTGGTGAGTAGAGATGTTCCGATACCGATACCAGTACCAGTATCTGCTCCGATACTGCCTAAAACGCTGGTATCGGTATCGGGAAGTACTGGAGTTAATGCACCGATCCGATACCACGTAATAAAGCCCTGAAGAAAGTCTATGTTTATTTATGTTGTTTGATTAATGTATTAATTAATGTATTTGAATGGGAAGCATATTACGTGATAACAGCACGATTACAGTAGCGAGTAGTATTGAAAAGCCGAAAAGCCGCGTAATGAGGTAGGTTGGGGTGGTGGATGGGTCAAACACAGGACTTTCACCCCGGAGACTGGCGATCGCGTCCCGCGTGTGGTAGGCTAGTTCCTTTCCGAGTTCTTGTTCTCGTAACCACAACCTTTCCCCGTCTTTCTTTTCCTAACCACAACCGTCCCGTTGTTGCGTCCCCCAGAGACTGCGGATCGTGTTGTCACCATCTCCCCCAGAGCAGGCTGCAGCCCAGCTGCAACCCAATGAAATAGTAACGCTCCAATTTCGTGTTGACCAGCACGAAATAAAGTAGAATAACGTTTCCCTGTACACGAATCAAAAGATCAAAATAACGTCACCATTCCACGAACTGCCGTGAGACCGGGTTATATCGGATAACGGTGGTAACATCTTTGTTTGTAGTCGCACATGCACAGTAGCTAGGTGAGGATCATGTTAGCTAGCTGTTTCCATAGACAGTAAAAGAAAGGCTGTTTCTCCACCTTCAGTCAGTTACAAGGCAGGATTAGCTGGGAGACTTCTTCTAAAGGAGGGCGCACATGTTAGGGAGCTGACACACAGCCGATTATCGGCCGTCGGACCGTATGGCAAGGTCGGTGACTCGAGTCTGTTCGGTGTGTCGCCCGTTGGCCTTCATTTGGGCCGACCTGACATGTTCAGTCAGAGACGGGACAGTCGGGACTCACCCGGAAACGGCGAGCGGATGAGCCTCTCAAAATCTGACGAACATCTTCTAAACTGACCTTTGTTGATCTGAAATGAAGACAGATTCAGCTGCACGGCCTGTTTCTCTCTTCAAATGTTTCCAGAAACACGTTTCAGTGAACTATTTTAGGACAATATGAGATCGTATTCTCAACGAGACGCCATGACAGTCTGGCTGTGAATTTCCGGAGAAAAGAGACCCACGTGACGCGTTCGTCCAATCAGCTGCCGGTTTTCATTTTCTGGGAAACAATACAAAGAAGCGCCGCCTGGTGCTATGGAGACGTATTACGTTTCGCGCACGCGGAGAGCGTACGCTCAAGTCGGCGTCCCCTCAGTGTGTTTTGAGGCATTTTTTGGACCTCGGGGACCCGAATGATCAGTCCGACGGTCGGCCGTCTGGTTGGTGTGTAAGCACCTTAAGTAGTTCTTTTGTAGATTATGGTGAACTTGTGTGTGTTGTAGCAGTGCTTTGCTATTGAGAACGAGGTAGCATGCTAGCGCTAGCATGCTAATGGTCGCGTTAGCCAGCTCGTCTCGGCTAGTGACGTAGAAAGCCGTGCAGATTTTGACCAGCTCACCCGGAGACCCAGAAACAGCATGGATGTTTTTTTTCAAAGTTTGTATGCATGTGGAAGGACCAGAGACACAAAATAACTCCCCAAATCCCAGAAAAAGTGATCTTTTCATAATATGGGCACTTTAAGTTTTTTGGGTTTTGGGTTTTTGGGCTATTTGGCGCCACCTGCTGTTGTGGATGTATATTGGTGTTTAAAAGTCTAGAACCCAAATATAGGAAAACCTTACTTAGATACTTTATATTTATAGGGAAGAAAAACCCGCCTTATATTCGGTGTACGGTATATACTGTATACATGTAAACTTATTTCATGTATTTCCCCTCAGCGTATCACCGACTGACCGGAGGTGTTCTTCGGAGAACCTTCTCTCAGCACTTCCAGCGCCAGGAAGCCGAAGGCGTTGAGTCTGTAGTTGAAGCTGACGTAGACCATCTGTGTGTCGCTGGAGAGCTTCTCCGTGGGCGAGTAGCCGGGCTCGCCTCCACTGAGCATGTGCAGGTATCCTCCGTGGATCCAGACCATGACTGGCAGCTTGGCGTCTGGCTGCAGCGTGGGCGTCCACACGTTGACGAAGAGGCAGTCCTCCTGGCCCATCAGCCTCCCCGTGCTCGCCAGCGGCCGCACCTGAGGGCACATGCTGCGGAAGTGGCCGGCGTCCGTCACCCCGCCCCTGCACAGCGGTTCGGCCGGAGGGGCCCAGCGCAGGCTGCCGACAGGTGGAGCAGCGTAGGGCATGCCCTTAAAGGAGTACGCTCCATTTTTCTGAGAAAGAAGGATTCAAAAGTGACTTTAAATAAACCACAAAAACAGATGTTGCAGTGTGAGACAGGCTTTTTGGTTTGATATCAGTACAATAAATGAACACACACATCTGCTTATTTTGTTTCACCCTGCGTGTCTTTATTTTGTGTGACCAACAATCCAAAACAAAAATATAAAGCAGAGAAAAGCAGCAAATCCTCACATTTAGGAAGCTGGAACCAGAGAATGTTTGGCATTTTTACTTGACGAATGATGATCAATTACCAGAATTGTTGATTATTAATGTTTCGGTCTAATTGATTTATAATTTCAGCTCTACTTCAGAGGTACAGATGTGTCAACTCCACTCATTTACACCAGCCGGTAAGCTAACGTTACCCTGTGTCTTTAGCTGCATGCTACCAGCCGGTAAGCTAACGTTACCCTGTGTCTTTACCTGCATTCTACCAGCCGGTAAGCTAACGTTACCCTGTGTCTTTACCTGCATTCTACCAGCCGGTAGGCTAACGTTACCCTGTGTCTTTAGCTGCATTCTACCAGCCGGTAAGCTAACGTTACCCTGTGTCTTTAGCTGCATGCTACCAGCCGGTAAGCTAACGTTACCCTGTGTCTTTACCTGCATTCTACCAGCCGGTAAGCTAACGTTACCCTGTGTCTTTAGCTGCATGCTACCAGCCGGTAAGCTAACGTTACCCTGTGTCTTTACCTGCATGCTACCAGCCGGTAAGCTAACGTTACCCTGTGTCTTTAGCTGCATGCTACCAGCCGGTAAGCTAACGTTACCCTGTGTCTTTAGCTGCATGCTACCAGCCGTTAAGCTAACGTTACCCTGTGTCTTTAGCTGCATGCTACCAGCCGTTAAGCTAACGTTACCCTGTGTCTTTAGCTGCATGCTACCAGCCGTTAAGCTAACGTTACCCTGTGTCTTTAGCTGCATGCTACCAGCCGGTAAGCTAACGTTACCCTGTGTCTTTAGCTGCATGCTACCAGCCGGTAAGCTAACGTTACCCTGTGTCTTTACCTGCATTCTACCAGCCGGTAAGATAACGTTACCCTGTGTCTTTAGCTGCATGCTACCAGCCGGTAAGCTACACTGTGTTTTATTGTTTTCTACAGACGTGTGCCAATAGGCGAGGTGAAGAGAGAAAAGAAACACTGGGATGTGACACCCCCACGTGACACCGCTATGACTAAAAAGACTATAATTTCATACATCCACTGTATTTTAAATCAACTCCTGCTAGAAAGTGATTAAATCTGTGTGATGGCTTGTGTTTGCTCCGTGGCGTCTGCTGGGGTTTTTATTAACTGTGGATCAAATGTTATTACTGAGAGGAAGGATGGTCAAAGCTGTGAAAAAAACATCCAACCTTTCCCCTAAAGGAAACATCTTGAGGGAGTTAGAAGCAAATAAATGTAAAAGTAATGCATGAATCTGCTTTAAACTAATAATTACAGCACATATTTCATGCTAAATTCTCCTCTTGCTGAGGAGGTCCACTTTGTTAAAATTTCTGCACAATAATATGCCCTAATAATCATAGTTATGTCTGGTTAGAGAAGTGAAAGAGCCCAGGAGGAATAAGATAAGGAAGTACATTTGAGGCCATTGTATATAAAGTTCAGAGGATTACAACATTTGTGATTCAAAACATTGGAAGTTTCATAAAAATAATTAGTTGAAAGAGGGATGTTTATGCTATTTATAAGAGACAGAAGAGACATGAAAAAGTTATATTTTTTTATGTTGTTTTTGATATGTCAACATTGTTGTTTGAAGACTGTACTCTCCCGAAAAATGGAATGAGAGGGGGAAACGCCAGAGCAGGGGGAATGAGAGGGGGAGACGCCAGAGCAGGGGGAATGAGAGGGGGAAACGCCAGAGCAGGGGGAATGAGAGGGGGAAATGCCAGAGCAGGGGGGAATGAGAGGGGGGGACACCAGAGCAGGGGGGAATGAGAGGGGGGAAATGCCAGAGCAGGGGGGAATGAGAGGGGGGAAACGCCAGAGCAGGGGGGAATGAGAGGGGGAAACGCCAGAGCAGGGGGGGAATGAGAGGGGGGAAACGCCAGAGCAGGGGGGAATGAGAGGGGGAAACGCCAGAGCAGGGGGAATGAGAGAGGGAAACGCCAGAGCAGGGGGAATGAGAGGGGGAAACGCCAGAGCAGGGGGAATGAGAGGGGGAAACGCCAGAGCAGGGGGAATGAGAGGGGGAAACGCCAGAGCAGGGGGGAATGAGAGGGGGAAACACCAGAGCGGGAAACGCCAGAGCAGGGGGGAATGAGAGGGGGGAAACACCAGAGCAGGGGGGAATGAGAGAGGGAAACGCCAGAGCAGGGGGGAATGAGAGGGGGAAACGCCAGAGCAGGGGGGAATGAGAGGGGGAAACACCAGAGCAGGGGGGAATGAGAGGGGGAAACGCCAGAGCGGGAAACGCCAGAGCAGGGGGGAATGAGAGGGGGGGGAAACACCAGAGCAGGGGGGAATGAGAGGGGGGGAAACAAACACCAGAGCAGGGGGAATGAGAGGGGGAAACACCAGAGCGGGAAACGCCAGAGCAGGGGGAATGAGAGGGGGAGACACCAGAGCAGGGGGAAAAAAGATATAAAAGATATTTGTTTTTAATTTAAAACGTAGCAATGTAAATGTAGCCTCAACTCACGTGTCTTCCCCTGAACTCCCCGCAGTGCGTGGACACCTGGACGCTGCCCTGCGGCAGCGTCTGGGCCAGGTATCCCAGGTAGGTGGCGAGAGAGAGCAGAGCGAACACGGCCAGGCAGATGAGGAAGATGCAGCGTCTGGAGAGCACCAGCAGGGGGCTGATGTAGTGTCTGTGACGCACGTACTGCACCTCCTCCCCCTCCCCCTCCTCCTGCACCAGGTAGCGGTACTCGGTCCTCTCCGGGACCTCAAACACATCTTCATTCATCTTCGCTCTGAGACACAAAACAGAGAAAACTCAAGTCAGTTCACCTCTACTCTATGGCCCTGTTTACACGTACATGGTTATTTTGGTTTGTTTGTGCCCTTCGTTTACACGCAAACGGGGAATTGGCCTCTGAAAACTCCGGCCAGAGTTGAGATTTTGGAAATCTTCGTACGCACGTAAACTGAGACAAACGGAGGTTTAGGCAGCCGAGACAGAGAAAGAGGAAGTGATACATTGCTGTTTTTGCTATTTTCGGGATTCTGACTGGCTAACGTGGGCTTGAGCTTCTCGTTACACCGCCACCTACAGGTCTGGCATGCTCTTGATCGGCATATATACACGGGGACGTGTAAACAAACACTTTGCTGAAAACTGACAGCTGTGCACGATGTTATTTGTGAAAACGGAGAGGTTGAAAAGTCTGTTTATGAAAATAGCGGCCACGTGTAAACGTAGCATATATCCACAACGTTCCACTTCTGGGATTGTTCCGGTGCTGCCGGAAATTCCACCGTATGTCCTTCTTTTCAGCCGGATGTCCGTCCCCTTCCTCTGTCTCTGTGTTGGCGTTCTAACCTCCGGCTGATTTGTGAGGACTATGGTTACCTGCTCCTCAGATCTCTGCAGGGTAAATCCAGACAGCTAGCTAGACTATCTGTCCAATCTGAGTTTTCTGTTGCACGACTAAAACTACTTTCTGAACGTCCACACGTTCCACCAAAACCAGCTCCTTCCTGAGACTATTTAGCAGAGGCACCGTGGCTCCGTCCGGCGCTTAGCCCCGCCTCAAGACGATTGTGATTGGTTTAAAGAAATGCCAATAAACCAGAGCACGTTTTCCTCCCATCCAAGAATGCTGTGTGGACTAGCCAGACCTTCCTCCGCAGCTCTGTGGAGGAAGGTCTGGCCATGGGAGACGAGTTTACCTCAGATCAGATGAAGAGGGATTATGAAACAACTTGTATGCGTAACAGATGATAAATGAATGTTGGGCTGCAACTAACGATGGGTTTCATTGTTGATTAATCTGTGGATTATGTTCTGGATGAATGGATTAGTTGTTTGGTCTCTAAAATGTCAGAAAACTGTGAAAAATGTGGATCAGTGTTTCCCAAAAAGCCCAAGTCCTCAAATGTCTCGTTTTGATTACTGTCACAGAGGAGAGAAGAAAACTGTGTTATGATTAGAGTTGTGTGTGTGTGTGTGTGTGTGTGTGTTGTGTGTGTGAGTGTGTGTAAGAATGTGTGTGTGTGTGAGAGAGAGAATGTATGTATGTGTGTGGGTATGTGTGTGGGTGTGTGTGTGTGTGTGTGAGAATGTGTGTGTGTGTGTGTGTGTGTGTGTGTGTGTGTGAGAATGTGTGTGTGTGTGTGTGTGGGTGTGTGTGTGTGTGTGTGTGTGTGTGTGTGTGTGTGTGTGTGTGTGTGTGTGTGTGTGTGTGTGTGTAAGAATGTATTATAGATATCACACTGAAATAAATCTCAATGTATAATCTGTAATTCAAACAAATCTGATCACTTTTAAGGGTTTTGCTTTGTAATGACAACATGTTTAACTGTTGAAAAGGGTGGCTATCATTTTGGCGCGCACACACACACACGCACGCACACACACACACACACACACACACACACACACACGCGCGCGCACACACACACACACACACACACACACACACACACGCACACACGCACACTCGGAAACATGGAACAATAAGCGGACATAATGTAACACAGCTTCAGTTTTCAGCAGAGAAAATCAATTCAGTTACTGCACACAGTAAGTGAAACGGAAGTCCAGCAGCATTCTTTCATTGTTATTATTTAAAAAAATGAACTAAATATGATTTAAACTCCTGTGTCCTGAGTCCTGTGACGCCCAGTGTGTCCGTCTGTCTGTCTGTCACATTAACTGAAAACTAAATCAACCACACTGAGTTCATGAAAGAGAATAGCTGCTATAAACTATCATCGCTTTCTCTCTCCGAGTTGTTCATGTCTCTGCCCTAAATCACGCTTTTCCTGCCGTCTCCTCTGTCTCCGGGAGCTTCCTCTAACTCCACACACACTTCATTCACAAACTCTTCTTCAGATAACTGCAAAACACGTTTAAAAAAAGTAACATTTCATGACTTACCATGTCCTGTAAACACACAACACATTAAAGAGTAAACTCCTACAAACTGAAGAAGTTGACGCATTTATTTCTCGTCTGAGCGGAGCGCGCATGTCCTTAGAACTTTTGTTTTTTTTAACGATTAAAGGGCCAGTACACACATTGACAAAGCAGTAAACAGTGTTGTCTCTCTCAGTGGTGCAGGAAGTATTCAGAGCAAGGAGCAATGCCCCACTGTAAAAAAATACTCTGTCAAAGTCCTGTATTAACCCTTGTGTTGTCCTCCCGGCTAAAACAAAACACAAAAAAAACATGTTGACACTTATCCATTGACATATATATGAATGGACCAGCAGCTCCCATGTCTCTGGACGGAGACCAGTGAAGGACATTAGAAGCTCTTTCCCAGTGATGGCTGAGCGTTACTGCGCAGCCTCCAACTGAGCTTGAAGACGTAGATGTGACGTGAGCAACCTGTCTGAAAGTTGGAAGTCTTCTGGTAGCTGTGCCAAGATCATTATTGATCACTAAAATGATAGTTAACATTAGTCATTACACTTAAACAGCTGATGGAAGTCCAAACTGCCTGAGAGCTTCTCCTGTACTATACGGTAACTCCTCTACTATGAGACAGGAAGTCTCGTGGTTATGACCCAATCGTTAGCCTATTGTTATAAAAACGTCTGCTACGGAGCCATAACGTGAGCTACAAGGTAATGGAGCCTTTTATACGTTGTCATGTTTCTTTAGAAATAAACAACGGACAAATAGTTAAGACAAATAGAGTCTTTAAACGCGTCAGATGTAAAGGTATTCTCTGTCAAAGTGGCGTCAAAATGAATGGGAGTCAATGGGATGCTAACGGGATGCTAACGGGAGGTGATGGCTTGTTAGCATCAAAATGGCGCCGTAGGAGCTACGCGTTGTGAGGAGAAGCTAACCCCCTTGGTTTTTTCAGAATATTTTTTTCCAGGCACTGCTTTTTTCGGCTTTTTTGTTTTTGGTGCTTTTTTGATATTTATGTTGCTTTTTTTCCCACTTTTTTCAACATTTTTGTCCCTTGGACGTTTTCAACACTTTTTCCCCACTACCACCAGTATATACACACCACTAACATCTAATAATAATGACTAGTTTTACACTTTTTCATGTAATTCATGGTCAATAAACTTCATTTATATGAAATCATACCACAATTTTGAGGTTTAAAAAGCAGAAATATGCTAAAATATTAAATAAAACACCCATAATTAAATAAAGGTAACTGAACTGATCTGTACTGTTACTTGTGAAGAGCGTTGTATGGAACCATCCATGTTGTTTTGGGGCAATTTGGTTGAAAGAAACCCATATTTCTGATATAGAAACAGTATCAGAATATAAATATAGGCCTATTAAAGTACCAGAAGTAAAAATACTCTTTTTGCAGAATGGTCTATTTCAGAATTATTCACTGGATTATAATTATTTAGGCATTCATTTCTAGTTCTAGTAGAGTTGTAGTTCTAGTAGAGTTGTAGTTCTAGTAGAGTTGTAGTTCTAGTATACTTGTAGTTCTAGTAGAGTTGTAGTCTAGTAGAGTTGTAGTTCTAGTATAGTTGCAGTCTAGTAGAGTTGTAGTTCTAGTAGAGTTGTAGTCTAGTAGAGTTGTAGTTCTAGTAGAGTTGTAGTCTAGTAGAGTTGTAGTTCTAGTAGAGTTGTAGTTCTAGTAGAGTTGTAGTTCTAGTAGAGTTGTAGTTCTAGTATAGTTGTAGTCTAGTAGAGTTGTAGTCTAGTAGAGTTGTAGTTCTAGTATAGTTGTAGTTCTAGTATAGTTGTAGTCTAGTAGAGTTGTAGTTCTAGTAGAGTTGTAGTTCTAGTATAGTTGTAGTCTAGTAGAGTTGTAGTCTAGTAGAGTTGTAGTTCTAGTAGAGTTGTAGTTCTAGTATAGTTGTAGTCTAGTAGAGTTGTAGTTCTAGTATAGTTGTAGTCTAGCATAGTTGTAGTTCTAGTATAGTTGTAGTCTAGTAGAGTTGTAGTTCTAGTATAGTTGTAGTCTAGTAGAGTTGTAGTTCTAGTAGAGTTGTAGTTCTAGTTGTAGTCTAGTTGTTCTAGTATTGTTCTAGTTCTAGTATAGTTGTAGTTCTAGTATAGTTGTAGTCTAGTAGAGTTGTAGTCTAGTAGAGCTGTAGTCTAGTAGAGTTGTAGTTCTAGTAGAGTTGTAGTCTAGTAGAGTTGTAGTATAGTTGTAGTCTAGTAGAGTTGTAGTTCTAGTAGAGTTGTAGTCTAGTAGAGTTGTAGTTCTAGTATAGTTGTAGTCTAGTAGAGTTGTAGTTCTAGTATAGTTGTAGTTCTAGTAGAGTTTGTAGTTCTAGTAGAGTTGTAGTTCTAGCTAGAGCTGTAGTTCTAGTTGTAGTTCTAGCTGTAGTCTAGTTGTTCTAGTATAGTTGTAGTTCTAGTTGTTCTAGTATATTTGTAGTTCTAGTTGTAGTCTAGTATAGTTGTAGTTCTAGTATAGTTGTAGTCTAGTAGAGTTTTAGTTCTAGTAGAGTTTGTAGTTCTAGTAGAGTTGTAGTTCTAGTTGTAGTTCTAGTTGTTCTAGTATAGTTGTAGTTCTAGTTGTTCTAGTATATTTGTAGTTCTAGTTGTAGTCTAGTTGTTCTAGTATAGTTCTAGTTCTAGTATAGTTGTAGTCTAGTAGAGTTTTAGTCTAGTAGAGTTGTAGTTCTAGTTGTAGTTATAGTTGTAGTCTAGTAGAGTTGTAGTTCTAGTATAGTTGTAGTCTAGTAGAGTTGTAGTTCTAGTATAGTTGTAGTTCTAGTTGTTCTAGCATAGTTGTAGTTCTAGTTGTTCTAGTATAGTTGTAGTTCTAGTTGTTCTAGTATAGTTGTAGTTCTAGTATAGTTGTAGTTCTAGTTGTTCTAGTATAGTTGTAGTTCTAGTTGTAGTTCTAGTATAGTTGTAGTTCTAGTATAGTTGTAGTCTCACTCTTTGATGTAACAATAGCACATAGGCCACAGCTTCAACGCTACATCTTCTTTCTTTCAACTTTCTATCACTGTTATGTTATTTATTTCTCCTTTACTTCCAATTTGTTGTTTAATTGAAAGGTGTTTTAATACTCTGGCTCACATACATATAAATGAAAGGAGGCCAAGGTATCAGAAACACATCCAATATTATGCAGTCCAGTTCAACAACACAGCAAACTACAAACTCAATAACACAAATGTAGTTAACTCAATACTTACAACCTCAACAGTAACATCTTTGCTTTAGAAGTCATGGCTTTTGTTTTGGATCACAGTTTCTACAAGAGGGCTGGTGAATGTAAATATCATAATGTTTGCATGGTGTCACTACGTGCTAGTAGTTGTAGTAGTAGTAGTAGTAGTAGTAATAGTAGTAGTAGTGGTAGTAGTAGTGGCCAGATGCATTGAACTCAATGTGAACGCACTATGTACTCAAAATAGCTAGTGTAAGTACAGAAGTGCGCAATTTGAGACACACCATCTGTGTAGATTCACAGCTACATATGCTTACATATGCTAATATGCTAACATATGCTAACCCATGGTAATATGCTAACATATGCTAACATGTGGTAACATATGCTAACATGTGCTAACATATGCTAACCCATGGTACTATGCTAACATATGCTAACATGCTATCCCATGGTAATATGCTAACATGTGCTAACATATGCTAACCCATGGTACTATGCTAACATATCCTAACATGTGCTATCATATGCTAACATGTGCTAACATATGCTAACCCATGGTACTATGCTAACATATCCTAACATGCTATCCCATGGTAATATGCTAACATGTGCTAACATATGCTAACCCATGGTAATATGCTAACATGTGCTAACATTGGCTTTGAATTGTGACACACACAGCCCTGGTGTGGTAGTAGGTGGGGGTATGGGGGTAGTAGGTGCGGGTATGAGGGTAGTCGGTGGGGGTATGGGGTAGTAGGTGGGGGTAGTAGGTGGGGCTATGGGTAGTAGGTGGGGGTAGTAGGTGGGGGTAGTCGGTGGGGCTTTGGGGTAGAAGGTGGAGGTATGGGGGTAGTCGGTGAGGCTATGAGGTAGTAGGTGGGGGTATGGGGTAGTAAGTGGGGGTATGGGGGTAGTAGGTGGGGGTATGGGGTAATAGGTGGGGGTAGTCGGTGGGGCTATGGCTAGTAGGTGGGGGTATGGGATAGTAAGTGGGGGTATGGGGGGTAGTTGGTGGGGGGTATGGGGTAGTAGGTGGGGGTATGAGGGTAGTCGGTGGGGCTATGGGTAGTAGTTGGGGGTATGGGGGTAGTCGGTGGGGCTATGGGGTAGTAGGTGGGGGTATGGGGTAGTAGGTGGGGGTATGGGGTAGTAGGTGGGGGTATGGGGTAGTAAGTGGGAGTATGGGGGGAGTCGGTGGGGCTATGGGGTAGTAAGTGGGGGTATAGGGGTAGTAGGTGGGGGTATAGGGGTAGTAGGTGGGGGTATGAGGGTAGCCGGTGGGGCTATGGGTAGTAGGTGGGGGTATGGGGTTGTAAGTGGAGGTATGGGGGTAGTAGGTGGGGCTATGAGGTAGTAGGTGGGGGTATGGGGTAGTAAGTGGGGGTATAGGGGTAGTAGGTGGGGGTATAGGGGTAGTCGGTGGGGGTATGGGGGTAGTAGTAGTAGTAGAAGGGGCCAGATGCATTAAACTCCCTGTAGATTCACCACTAAAATGTTAGCCGCTCACCAGGTATTCAGCCTTTGAATTGTGAAACAGAGCAGAGTGGGCTCTGTTCTGTTTTTAAGTGCTTAACGTGAGATTTATTTACAAGAAATATCAGCTGCATCCTTTCATAACGGTGAATACCATCTGCTTCTAATGACAGATCTTTTTATTGAATCAGCTAATCAAATATCCTCCGTTGGAACCCTATTCAGTATTATCACAGTTTTATAAAAGGCAACAACAACAATTCAGCTCGATCCATTTAAATGAGGTGTTTTCTAACAGCTCGAGGTGTTTTCACGTCTCATTTATCCAGAGATGTAAAGCGTCTTCTGGCTCATTACTCAATTATCGTGTCGTTTACCACCAATCAATGAAGAGCATCCATAATGAGCACTGGGACCTTCAGAGGTGATTCTGTCACCCACATACACACAGAAGCCACATTAGTCTAAATCAATGTGGATCGATGCCGAGGACGGCCTGCCTGATCATTCTTTAATGTTTTCAATAAATGTTGATTAGAGTGTCTGCCCGTCAGACATTTTTCCCATCGATCAGTGGTGTCTGTAAATATTTCAACCACAAAGGGAATCAATCCTTTGGCTCGACTGATTCAGTGTGAGTTGAACCACTAACTTCAGTTCAAGCAATAGCCTCGTGTTGCTGGCTGTATCACCACAGCGCTGTAAGCTCTGGCTACACCACAGATAGTTCTAGTTCTAGTATAGTTGTAGTCTAGTAGAGTTGTAGTTCTAGTGTAGTTCTAGTTCTAGTAGAGTTGTAGTCTAGTAGAGTTGTAGTCTAGTAGAGTTGTAGTTCTAGTAGAGTTGTAGTCTAGTAGAGTTGTAGTTCTGAGTAGTAGTTGTAGTTCTAGTATGGTTGTAGTCTAGTAGAGTTGTAGTCTAGTAGAGTTGTAGTCTAGTAGAGTTGTGGTTCTAGTATGGTTGTAGTCTAGTAGAGTTGTAGTTCTAGTAGAGTTGTAGTTCTAGAGAGTTGTAGTTCTGGTATAGTTGTAGTTCTAGTAGAGGGTTGTAGTCTAGTAGAGTTGTAGTTCTAGTATGGTTGTAGTTCTAGTATGGTTGTAGTCTAGTAGAGTTGTGGTTCTAGTGTAGTTCTAGTTCTAGTAGAGTTGTAGTCTAGTAGAGTTGTAGTCTAGTAGAGTTGTAGTTCTAGTAGAGTTGTAGTTCTAGTATAGTTGTAGTCTAGTAGAGTTGTAGTCTAGTAGAGTTGTAGTCTAGTAGAGTTGTAGTCTAGTAGAGTTGTAGTCTAGTAGAGTTGTAGTTCTAGTATAGTTGTAGTTCTAGTATAGTTGTAGTCTAGTAGAGTTGTAGTCTAGTAGGTTGTAGTTCTAGTAGAGTTGTGGTTCTAGTATAGTTGTAGTCTAGTAGAGTTGTAGTTCTAGTTGTGGTTCTAGTATGGTTGTAGTCTAGTAGGTTGTAGTTCTAGTATAGTTGTAGTTCTAGTATAGTTGTAGTTCTAGTATAGTTGTAGTCTAGTATAGTTGTAGTTCTAGTAGAGTTGTAGTCTAGTAGAGTTTTAGTTCTAGTAGAGTTGTAGTTCTAGTTGTAGTTCTAGTTGTTCTGAGTATAGTTGTAGTTCTAGTTGTAGTCTAGTTGTTCTAGTATATTTGTAGTTCTAGTTGTAGTCTAGTTGTTCTGAGTATAGTTCTAGTTCTAGTATAGTTGTAGTCTAGTAGAGTTGTAGTTCTAGTATAGTTCTAGTTCTAGTATAGTTGTAGTCTAGTAGAGTTGTAGTTCTAGTATAGTTCTAGTTCTAGTATAGTTGTAGTCTAGTAGAGTTGTAGTTCTAGTAGAGTTGTAGTTCTAGTTGTAGTTCTAGTTGTTCTAGTATAGTTGTAGTTCTAGTTGTTCTAGTATATTTGTAGTTCTAGTTGTAGTCTAGTTGTTCTAGTATAGTTCTAGTTCTAGTATAGTTGTAGTCTAGTAGAGTTTTAGTCTAGTAGAGTTGTAGTTCTAGTTGTAGTTCTAGTTGTTCTAGTATAGTTGTAGTTCTAGTATAGTTGTAGTTCTAGTTGTTCTAGTATAGTTGTAGTTCTAGTTGTTCTAGTATAGTTGTAGTTCTAGTTGTAGTCTAGTAGAGTTGTAGTTCTAGTTGTAGTCTAGTAGAGTTGTAGTTCTAGTTGTAGTTCTAGTTGTTCTAGTATAGTTGTAGTTCTAGTTATGGTCTAGTAGAGTTGTAGTCTAGTATAGTTGTAGTTCTAGTTGTAGTCTAGTAGAGTTGTAGTCTAGTATAGTTGTAGTTCTAGTTGTAGTCTAGTAGAGTTGTAGTTCTAGTTGTACTTCTAGTTGTTCTAGTTGTAGTTCTAGTTGCTCTAGTTGTAGTTCTAGTTGTAGTTCTAGTTGTTCTAGTATAGTTGTAGTCTAGTAGAGTTGTAGTCTAGTAGAGTTGTAGTTCTAGTTGTAGTTCTAGTATAGTTGTAGTCTAGTAGAGTTGTAGTCTAGTAGAGTTGTAGTTCTAGTATAGTTGTAGTCTAGTAGAGTTGTAGTCTAGTAGAGTTGTAGTCTAGTAGAGTTGTAGTTCTAGTATAGTTGTAGTCTAGTAGAGTTGTAGTCTAGTAGAGTTGTAGTTCTAGTTGTAGTTCTAGTATAGTTGTAGTCTAGTAGAGTTGTAGTCTAGTAGAGTTGTAGTTCTAGTATAGTTGTAGTCTAGTAGAGTTGTAGTCTAGTAGAGTTGTAGTTCTGAGTATAGTTGTAGTTCTAGTAGAGTTGTAGTCTAGTAGAGTTTTAGTTCTAGTAGAGTTGTAGTTCTAGTTGTAGTTCTAGTTGTTCTAGTATATTTGTAGTTCTAGTTGTAGTCTAGTTGTTCTAGTATATTTGTAGTTCTAGTTGTAGTCTAGTTGTTCTAGTATAGTTCTAGTTCTAGTATAGTTGTAGTCTAGTAGAGTTGTAGTTCTAGTATAGTTCTAGTTCTAGTATAGTTGTAGTCTAGTAGAGTTGTAGTTCTAGTATAGTTCTAGTTCTGGTATAGTTGTAGTCTAGTAGAGGTTGTAGTTCTAGTTGTAGTTCTAGTTGTTCTAGTATAGTTGTAGTTCTAGTTGTTCTAGTATATTTGTAGTTCTAGTATAGTTCTAGTTCTAGTAGAGTTTTAGTCTAGTAGAGTTGTAGTTCTAGTTGTAGTTCTAGTTGTTCTAGTTGTAGTTCTAGTTGTTCTAGTATAGTTGTAGTTCTAGTATAGTTGTAGTTCTAGTTGTTCTAGTATAGTTGTAGTTCTAGTTGTTCTAGTATAGTTGTAGTTCTAGTTGTAGTCTAGTAGAGTTGTAGTCTAGTATAGTTGTAGTTCTAGTTGTAGTCTAGTAGAGTTGTAGTTCTAGTTGTACTTCTAGTTGTTCTAGTATAGTTGTAGTCTAGTATAGTTGTAGTTCTAGTTATAGTCTAGTAGAGTTGTAGTCTAGTATAGTTGTAGTTCTAGTTGTAGTCTAGTAGAGTTGTAGTCTAGTATAGTTGTAGTTCTAGTTGTAGTCTAGTAGAGTTGTAGTTCTAGTTGTACTTCTAGTTGTTCTAGTTGTAGTTCTAGTTGCTCTAGTTGTAGTTCTAGTTGTAGTTCTAGTTGTTCTAGTATAGTTGTAGTCTAGTAGAGTTGTAGTCTAGTAGAGTTGTAGTTCTAGTTGTAGTTCTAGTATAGTTGTAGTCTAGTAGAGTTGTAGTCTAGTAGAGTTGTAGTTCTAGTATAGTTGTAGTTCTAGTATAGTTGTAGTCTAGTAGAGTTGTAGTCTAGTAGAGTTGTAGTTCTAGTATAGTTGTAGTCTAGTAGAGTTGTAGTTCTAGTAGAGTTGTAGTTCTAGTATAGTTGTAGTTCTAGTATAGTTGTAGTCTAGTAGAGTTGTAGTCTAGTAGAGTTGTAGTTCTAGTATAGTTGTAGTTCTAGTATAGTTGTAGTCTAGTAGAGTTGTAGTCTAGTAAAGTTGTAGTTCTAGTATAGTTGTAGTTCTAGTATAGTTGTAGTCTAGTAGAGTTGTAGTTCTAGTGTAGTTCTAGTTCTAGTAGAGTTGTAGTCTAGTAGAGTTGTAGTTCTAGTAGAGTTGTAGTCTAGTAGAGTTGTAGTTCTAGTAGAGTTGTAGTCTAGTAGAGTTGTAGTCTAGTATAGTTGTAGTTCTAGTATAGTTGTAGTCTAGTAGAGTTGTAGTTCTAGTATAGTTGTAGTCTAGTAGAGTTGTAGTCTAGTAGAGTTGTAGTTCTAGTATAGTTGTAGTCTAGTAGAGTTGTAGTTCTAGTAGAGTTGTAGTTCTAGTAGAGTTGTAGTTCTAGTATAGTTGTAGTCTAGTAGAGTTGTAGTTCTAGTTGTAGTTCTAGTATAGTTGTAGTCTAGTAGAGTTGTAGTTCTAGTATAGTTGTAGTTCTAGTATAGTTGTAGTTCTAGTATAGTTGTAGTCTAGTATAGTTGTAGTTCTAGTAGAGTTGTAGTCTAGTAGAGTTTTAGTTCTAGTAGAGTTGTAGTTCTAGTTGTAGTTCTAGTTGTTCTAGTATATTTGTAGTTCTAGTTGTAGTCTAGTTGTTCTAGTATATTTGTAGTTCTAGTTGTAGTCTAGTTGTTCTAGTATAGTTCTAGTTCTAGTATAGTTGTAGTCTAGTAGAGTTGTAGTTCTAGTATAGTTCTAGTTCTAGTATAGTTGTAGTCTAGTAGAGTTGTAGTTCTAGTATAGTTCTAGTTCTAGTATAGTTGTAGTCTAGTAGAGTTGTAGTTCTAGTAGAGTTGTAGTTCTAGTTGTAGTTCTAGTTGTTCTAGTATAGTTGTAGTTCTAGTTGTTCTAGTATATTTGTAGTTCTAGTTGTAGTCTAGTTGTTCTAGTATAGTTCTAGTTCTAGTATAGTTGTAGTCTAGTAGAGTTTTAGTCTAGTAGAGTTGTAGTTCTAGTTGTAGTTCTAGTTGTTCTAGTATAGTTGTAGTTCTAGTATAGTTGTAGTTCTAGTTGTTCTAGTATAGTTGTAGTTCTAGTTGTTCTAGTATAGTTGTAGTTCTAGTTGTAGTCTAGTAGAGTTGTAGTTCTAGTTGTAGTCTAGTAGAGTTGTAGTTCTAGTTGTACTTCTAGTTGTTCTAGTATAGTTGTAGTTCTAGTTATAGTCTAGTAGAGTTGTAGTCTAGTATAGTTGTAGTTCTAGTTGTAGTCTAGTAGAGTTGTAGTCTAGTATAGTTGTAGTTCTAGTTGTAGTCTAGTAGAGTTGTAGTTCTAGTTGTACTTCTAGTTGTTCTAGTTGTAGTTCTAGTTGCTCTAGTTGTAGTTCTAGTTGTTCTAGTATAGTTGTAGTCTAGTAGAGTTGTAGTCTAGTAGAGTTGTAGTTCTAGTTGTAGTTCTAGTATAGTTGTAGTCTAGTAGAGTTGTAGTCTAGTAGAGTTGTAGTTCTAGTATAGTTGTAGTCTAGTAGAGTTGTAGTCTAGTAGAGTTGTAGTCTAGTAGAGTTGTAGTTCTAGTATAGTTGTAGTCTAGTAGAGTTGTAGTCTAGTAGAGTTGTAGTTCTAGTTGTAGTTCTAGTATAGTTGTAGTCTAGTAGAGTTGTAGTCTAGTAAAGTTGTAGTTCTAGTATAGTTGTAGTCTAGTAGAGTTGTAGTCTAGTAGAGTTGTAGTTCTAGTATAGTTGTAGTTCTAGTAGAGTTGTAGTCTAGTAGAGTTTTAGTTCTAGTAGAGTTGTAGTTCTAGTTGTAGTTCTAGTTGTTCTAGTATATTTGTAGTTCTAGTTGTAGTCTAGTTGTTCTAGTATATTTGTAGTTCTAGTTGTAGTCTAGTTGTTCTAGTATAGTTCTAGTTCTAGTATAGTTGTAGTCTAGTAGAGTTGTAGTTCTAGTATAGTTCTAGTATAGTTGTAGTCTAGTAGAGTTGTAGTTCTAGTATAGTTCTAGTTCTAGTATAGTTGTAGTCTAGTAGAGTTGTAGTTCTAGTAGAGTTGTAGTTCTAGTTGTAGTTCTAGTTGTTCTAGTATAGTTGTAGTTCTAGTTGTTCTAGTATATTTGTAGTTCTAGTTGTAGTCTAGTTGTTCTAGTATAGTTGTAGTCTAGTAGAGTTTTAGTCTAGTAGAGTTGTAGTTCTAGTTGTAGTTCTAGTTGTTCTAGTTGTAGTTCTAGTTGTTCTAGTATAGTTGTAGTTCTAGTATAGTTGTAGTTCTAGTTGTTCTAGTATAGTTGTAGTTCTAGTTGTTCTAGTATAGTTGTAGTTCTAGTTGTAGTCTAGTAGAGTTGTAGTTCTAGTTGTAGTCTAGTAGAGTTGTAGTTCTAGTTGTACTTCTAGTTGTTCTAGTATAGTTGTAGTCTAGTATAGTTGTAGTTCTAGTTGTAGTCTAGTAGAGTTGTAGTCTAGTATAGTTGTAGTTCTAGTTGTAGTCTAGTAGAGTTGTAGTTCTAGTTGTACTTCTAGTTGTTCTAGTTGTAGTTCTAGTTGGTCTAGTTGTAGTTCTAGTTGTAGTTCTAGTTGTTCTAGTATAGTTGTAGTCTAGTAGAGTTGTAGTCTAGTATAGTTGTAGTTCTAGTTGTAGTTCTAGTTGTTCTAGTAGAGTTGTAGTCTAGTAGAGTTGTAGTTCTAGTTGTAGTTCTAGTTGCTCTAGTTGTAGTTCTAGTTGCTCTAGTTGTAGTTCTAAGCTCTGGCTGCACCACAGATGCATTCTGTTCTAAAAGCCAGAGTTTAAA
>NC_135855.1:40103067-40113067 GCF_031162955.1 Sander vitreus
GCTCGTCACATCTTCTTCTGACCTTTATAAAATATTACATAGACCGTTAAATAACATATGACAGTGATATTAACAAAAAGCAGGAAGCAAGGTAACCCGGTGATGCTGTGGCTTTGTGCTCTTTGACAATACTTGGTTTATGACATGCTTTTTAATATTTACGTGGATGCAGTGAGATAAACCGGACAACAATTTTAACGTTACCTGAGGTATCTCCCTGTATCGTGACCTATACACGAAATAAACGAGAAAATCGCGACCTGTACTGACCTGTACACGAAATAAATGAGAAAATCGTGACCTGTACACGAAATAAACGAGGAAATCGTGACCTGTACGCAAAATAAATGAGAAAATCGTGACCTGTACGCAAAATAAATGAGAAAATCGTGACCTGTACACGAAATAAATGAGGAAATCGTGACCTGTACACAAAATAAACAAGAAAATCGTGACCTGTACACAAAATAAACGAGAAAATCGTGACCTGTACACGAAATAAACGAGAAAATCGTGACCTGTACACGAAATAAACGAGAAAATCGTGACCTGTACACAAAATAAACGAGAAAATCGTGACCTGTACACGAAATAAACAAGAAAATCGTGACCTGTACACGAAATAAACAAGAAAATCGTGACCTGTACACGAAATAAACGAGGAAATCGTGACCTGTACACGAAATAAACGAGAAAATCGTGACCTGTACACGAAAAAAACGAGAAAATCAAGACCGGTACACGAAATAAACGAGAAAATCGGGACCTGTACACGAAATAAACGCGAAAATCGTGACCTGTACACGAAAAAAAACGAGAAAATCGTGACCTGTACTGACCTGTACACGAAAAAAACGAGAAAATCGTGACCTGTACACGAAATAAACGAGAAAATCGAGACTGTACACGAAATAAACGAGGAAATCGTGACCTGTACACTAAAATAAACGAGAAAAACAAGAAAATCGTGACCTGTACACGAAATAAACGAGGAAATCGTGACCTGTACACGAAATAAACGAGAAAAATGAGAAAATCGTGACCTGTACACGAAATAAACAAGAAAATCGTGACCTATACACGAAATAAACGAGGAAATCGTGACCTGTACACGAAATAAACGAGAAAATCGAGACCTGTACACGAAATAAACGAGGAAATCGTGACCTGTACATGAAATAAACGAGAAAATCGTGACCTGTACTGACTTGTACACGAAATAAATGAGAAAATCGTGACCTGTACACGAAATAAACGAGGAAATCGTGACCTGTACACAAAATAAATGAGAAAATCGTGACCTGTACACAAAATAAATGAGGAAATCGTGACCTGTACACGAAATAAACAAGAAAAACAAGAAAATCGTGACCTGTACACAAAATAAACGAGAAAATCGTGACCTGTACACGAAATAAACGAGAAAAATCGTGACCTGTACACGAAATAAACGAGAAAATCGTGATCTGTACACGAACTAAACGAGAAAATCGAGACCTGTACACAAAATAAACGAGAAAAATCGTGACCTGTACACAAAATAAACGAGAAAAACAAGAAAATCGTGACCTGTACACAAAATAAACGAGAAAAATCGTGACCTGTACACGAAATAAACGAGAAAATCGGGACATGTACACAAAAAAAACGAGAAAATCGTGACCTGTACTGACTTGTACACGAAATAAACGAGAAAATCGGGACCTGTACACGAAATAAACGAGAAAATCGAGACCTGTACACAAAATAAACGAGAAAAATCGTGACATGTACACGAAAAAAACGAGAAAATCGTGACCTGTACACGAAATAAACGAGGAAATCGTGACCTGTACACGAAATAAACGAGAAAAACAAGAAAATCGTGACCTGTACACAAAATAAACGAGAAAAATTGTGACCTGTACACGAAATAAACGAGAAAATCGGGACCTGTACACGAAATAAACGAGAAAATCGTGACCTGTACACGAAAAAAACGAGAAAATCGTGACCTGTACACGAAATAAACGAGAAAATCGAGACCTGTACACGAAATAAACGAGAAAATCGAGACCTGTACACGAAATAAACGAGAAAATCGAGACCTGTACACAAAATCAACAAGAAAATCGGGACCTGTACACAAAATAAACGAGAAAATCGTGACCTGTACACGAATTAAACGAGAAAATCGAGACCTGTACACAAAATCAACAAGAAAATCGTGACCTGTACACAAAATAAACGAGAAAATCGTGACCTGTACACGAAATAAACGAGAAAATCGGGACCTGTACACGAAATAAACGAGAAAATCGAGACCTGTACACAAAAACAACAAGAAAATCGTGACCTGTACACGAAATAAACGAGAAAATCGGGACCTGTACACGAAATAAACGAGAAAATCGTGACCTGTACACGAAAAAACGAGGAAATCGTGACCTGTACACGAAATAAACGAGAAAATCGAGACCTGTACACGAAATAAACGAGAAAATCGGGACCTGTACACGAAATAAACGAGGAAATCGTGACCTGTACACGAAATAAACGAGGAAATCGTGACCTGTACACGAAATAAACGAGGAAATCGTGACCTGTACACGAAATAAACGAGAAAAATGAGAAAATCGTGACCTATACACGAAATAAACGAGAAAATCGTGACCTGTACACGAAAAAAACGAGAAAATCAAGACCGGTACACGAAATAAACGAGAAAATCGAGACCTGTACACGAAATAAACGAGGAAATCGGGACCTGTACACGAAATAAACGAGGAAATCGTGACCTGTACTGACCTGTACACGAAATAAACAAGAAAATCGTGACCTGTACACGAAATAAACGAGAAAATCGTGACCTGTACACACGAAATAAACGAGAAAAATCGTGACCTGTACACGAAATAAACGTGGAAATCGTGACCTGTACACGAAATAAACAAGAAAAACAAGAAAAGCGTGACCTGTACACGAAATAAACGAGGAAATCGTGACCTGTACATGAAATAAACGAGAAAATCGTGACCTGTACTGACCTGTACACGAAAAAAACGAGAAAATCGTGACCTGTACTGACCTGTACACGAAATAAACGAGAAAATCGTGACCTGTACACGAAATAAACGAGAAAATCGTGACCTGTACACAAAATAAACGAGAAAATCGTGACCTGTACACACGAAATAAACGAGAAAATCGAGACCTGTACACGAAATAAACGAGAAAATCGTGACCTGTACACGAAATAAACGAGGAAATCGTGACCTGTACACGAAATAAACAAGAAAAACAAGAAAAGCGTGACCTGTAAACGAAATAAACAAGAAAATCGTGACCTGTACACGAAATAAACGAGAAAATCGTGACCTGTACACAAAATAAATGAGAAAATCGTGACCTGTACACGAAAATAAACGAGAAAAACAAGAAAATCGTGACCTGTACACGAAATAAACGAGAAAATCGTGACCTGTACACGAAATAAACGAGAAAATCGTGACCTGTACACGAAATAAACGAGAAAATCGTGACCTGTACACGAAATAAACGAGAAAAACAAGAAAATCGTGACCTGTAAACGAAATAAACGAGAAAAATTGTGACCTGTACACAAAATAAACGAGAAAAATCGTGACCTGTACACGAAATAAACGAGAAAATCGGGACCTGTGCATGAAAATAAACGAGAAAAACAAGAAAATCGTGACCTGTACACGAAATAAATGAAAAAATCGTGACCTGTACACGAAAATAAACGTGGAAATCGTGACCTGTACATGAAATTAACAAGAAAAACAAGAAAATCCTGACCTGTACACGAAATAAACGAGAAAATCGTGACCTGTACACGAAATAAACAAGAAAATTGTGACCTGTACACGAAATAAACGAGGAAATCGTGACCTGTACACGAAATAAACGAGAAAAATGAGAAACTCGTGACCTGTACACGAAATAAACGAGAAAATCGTGACCTGTACACGAAAAAAACGAGAAAAATGAGAAACTCGTGACCTGTACACGAAATAAACGAGAAAATCGTGACCTGTACACGAAATAAACGAGAAAATCGAGACCTGTACACGAAATAAACGAGAAAATCGGGACCTGTACACGAAATAAACGAGAAAATCGAGACCTGTACACAAAATAAACGAGAAAATCGTGACCTGTACACAAAATAAACGAGAAAAATCGTGACCTGTACACGAAATAAACGAGAAAATCGTGACCTGTACACGAAATAAATGAGAAAATCGTGACCTGTACACAAAATAAATGAGTAGCACATGTGCAGTACCTAGGTAGGGACTACTAGCCAGTCAGAAGCAGAGTATGAGGGCGTGTCCTGACAGTACCTAGGTAAGGACTACTAGCCAGTCAGAAGCAGAGTATGAGGGTTTCCTCTTGGTGTGTCCACTTTCGTAGCCAGTCAGATTTTTATTCAATGATTCGGAGCGGATCACCAAGCAAATCAGATCTGTCTAAGACCTTCAAAAGTGCTTTCAGACAGTGAGAGGACACTGCTGCCTCCTTTATTATTTCCAATGTGGCTTGTCTGTGACCATAGTAACAAAGAAATATTATGCAGCTATTTTTGCTTTGATCTGTGTACTCTGAGTTATACACCTCCTCACCAGCTGTGAGCAAACATATCAATTAACAAACACAGTTTCAGCTCACAGCTTTGATTATCTGATCTGAGCCAATAAACCGTGTTTATAACACAACTTATCATGTCGTGTTTCTAACCATTTCCTCTATTTTAAGCTCTAACCTGCTCCATTACACCACGTAATGAGCTTACAGAAGGTAGAAAGCAGCAGCCTGTGGTGCAAAGGACAGGTTGTTAGTAGGAAAAGCTAAAAAGCTCTGCATCAAAAGCTTGTGAATATAAATGAACATAGGCTCTGGAGTTGGTGCAAAAATAATCTGTTTATTAGAAACAGTGAGGGAGAGTTGGCAGTGGGGGTGCTGGGTCCAAAGGAAGCTGGGTTGGTGGAGGAGGCGCTGGGTCCGGAGATGGCTGAGCAGGCAGTGGATTCAGAAGATGAGTTATTTCGGTGTCAGTCAGAAAGTCAGACTTGTGTTTAAAGGCAGACTCAACCGGGGGCCGTGTCCACACACTGTGGAAAATGAAGATGACACAGAAACAGACAGAAATAAAACAAAACACATTCACACACACACCAGACTGTCACGGCAGGACGGGGGTGTGACACAAATACTCCCCAACACCTGGAAACACCATAGACCTTATATATAATGGACCAGCAGATCCCGTTGCTCTGGACGGAGACCAGTGAAGGACATTAGAAGCTCTTTCCCGGTGATGGCTGAGCGTTACTGAGCAGCCTCCAACTGAGCTTGAAGACGTAGATGTGACGTGAGCAACCTGTCTGAAAGTTGGAAGTCTTCTGGTAGCTGTGCCAAGAGAAATCTCAATCATTCCCAATCTAGCAGAGACGGAGTTAGCCTGTTTTTATAAAAACGTCTGCTATGGAGCCATAACGTGAGGTACAAGGTAATGGAGCCTTTTATACGTTGTCGTGTTTCTTTAGAAATAAACAATGGACAAATAGAGTCATAGGAGCTACGCATAGCGGGGTGAGGCTTAACCCCTTGGGAAACACAGGCTGATGTGTACAATTAGAAAATGACCAGTCGGCTAAAAAATACCTTAAAGGAACAACAATCTTTGACATTGGTCCAGTATTAAGAGAGATCGCTGCAGCGGAGAAACAAGCTGCAATGTAAGCTTATAGGACAATTGTCCAGCTTGTATTTACCTTCACAAAAGTGCTCATTTTGATACTGACAGACTCAGATTAATATTCTAAGTGTCTGACAACATTATGGAAAGGATCCCTACAGAGATAGACCTTTAAAACCTCTTTGAGACCGTTCTGTCTAACCAAAACAGCTCTGAAGTCGCTAGTGCTAAACCCACCAGACTCCATTTAAAAAAGTAATACTTTTAGCGTGCATAGAGCCAACATATTTTTACATGTAAATCGGCAAACTATGTGTTTAGTTCAACCAAAACTGGAGTTGTGATGGTTGCATAAGTGGAAAGACGACCCAAAACGGCTTTTCATAGTTTACTTTTGTTTCTGTCGACTTTGAATGAAGTGTGTTTTACGATGCTAAAATTACTGTTTATTTACATGGAGTCTGGTGGGTTTGGCGAACGCAATTTCGCGGATGTTTTTATGTTGAAAAAAAGGATCTTACTCTTCAACAGAAAGGTCGACCTCCTTAGAAATCCTTTCTATAATGTTGCCAGACACTTTGAATATTAATCTGAGTCTGTCAGCGGCAAAACGAGCACTTTTGTGAAGCTGGACAATTGTCCTATTAACATACATGTTAGCGTGTTTCTCCGCTGCAGACTGCAGAGATCTCGCTTAATACTGGACCAATGTCAAAGATTGTTGTTCCCATCAGTCACTTAGACACAAAAACATATGCTACCAAGCCGTCACCTCCCGTTAGCATCCCATTGACTGCCATTCATTTTGACGCCACTTTGACAGAGAATACCTTTACATCTGAAGCGTTTAAAGACTCTATTTGTCCGTTGTTTATTTCTAAAGAAACACGACAATGTATAAAAGGCTCCATTACCTTGTAGCTCACGTTATGGCTCCGTAGCAGACGTTTTTATAACAATAGGCTAACGATTGGGTCATAACCACGAGACTTCCTGTCTCATTGTAGAGGAGTTACCGTATAGTACAGGAGAAGCTCTCAGGCAGTTTGGACTTCCATCAGCTGTTTAAGTGTAATGACTAATGTTAACTATCATTTTAGTGATCAATAATGAGCCTGTGTCTATGTTATCTCCTTACATATACCTACGCTCTCCGTCTCTGCTAGATTGGGAATGATTGAGATTTCTCTTGGCACAGCTACCAGAAGACTTCCAACTTTCAGACAGGTTGCTCACGTCACATCTACGTCTTCAAGCTCAGTTGGAGGCTGCTCAGTAACGCTCAGCCATCACCGGGAAAGAGCTTCTAATGTCCTTCACTGGTCTCCGTCCAGAGACACGGGAGCTGCTGGTCCATTATATATACAGTCTATGGTTCTAACGTCCGACTGTTCAGGCTTTTTTGTAGCTGGATATCCTCAGTAGCGCCTTTAAAATATGAATGTGATTTTGTAACGTAGCATAGCACATCAGCTGGTTTGAGTCGAGCTGAGACGAGCCGGTTCAGCCCGCTGAAACCTTTCGTGCAACGCTCTAAAACAGTTTATGGAAATCTTTGGTCTGAACTGGGCTTAAGAGAACATAACCAGCGTCATCTCTGCTGATGGTTTCCTATAATATTTTGGGTAGTGTCCCATTGGATTTTGTAATATGTCTGTGTTGATCTGTTGTGAGACTCTCTCTGCATCTCAATAACATTTCTCTACTGCAACGACGGAGCTCTATGGCTCAGAGGAATAGCAAGGAAGGTGACGAATGACAGTGCTGTGCTCAGATTATATAATTTCCAAAGGTGTGTGTGTGTGTGTGTGTGTGTGTGTGTGTGTGTGTGTGTGTGTCTGTCTCTCTCTCTCTCTCTGTGTGTGTGTGTGTGTGTGTGTGTGTGTCTCTCTCTTTCTCTGTGTGTGTGTGTGTGTGTGTGTGTGTGTGTGTGTGTGTGTGTGTGTGTGTGCACATGACTAGAACAAATGCAGAGGCAGTGTTGGATTCACTGTCCCGCTCAAGGCTGTCAGTTTAAAACTTTTATCCTCTGGGAGGTAGCAGGACCATCTTTATCCTGCGTCCTCTTCTTACACACAGACATATCTTTAACAAGCCTCTATCCTCAGCCACCAGATGCATTAATGTCTCCCGCCCTCTCCTCCAATCGCTTCTCTGTTGTCTGCGAGCAGATTCCCGGTGACGCCCGTGTCCTCCGGGGCTCTGCTGATTGGCAGGATCCTTAATTGCGACCACGTCTTCGTGAATAAAAGATGCTCGTCTAGCTAAGTGGAGTGATGAAATATTAAGAGGCCAAGAACATGCCACGCAAGTCTATTCTGGAGAAAGTAAAAGACCAAGAAACGAACCAGAGGAGGAGGGAAATCAAAGTGTCTTTTCGGTTCAGCAGGGTGGCTGCTGTAGTTTTTGCTCGGCTCTGGGCTGTGAGATTAGCATGGTTGTCTCGCGCAAGAAATCCCTCCCAGAGACCTCTCTTCTGTCTTTATTTCTGCAAAGTACGACGGCCTCCGCACCCTTTCCTCATGTCTCACTCACAAATAAACTAAAGTAAACTCACTAAAGCTGCTTCATCAGGTATAAATACAATATATATATATGTAACTCCGTTAATAACGCGTTTAACTGACAGCACTATTTATTCATTTTATTTCATAGTAATTGACTGGAGAGACGAGAGAGACCTAAACAGGTCCAGAAATAGATAAAATGACTCTTAGTTGATCACTGTTGGGCCCCTGAAGCTACAAAATAATTGAGTACAGGTATGCTTCAGAAAAATTTAATTCAAAGACATACTGTACTGCACTGGAAATTACTGTTTTGAGTGTCAAAAACTAATTCCCAGCTGGTATTATCCTGTGATCTTTCTCTGGATATCCTATCTGGGAGGCTTCCAATAAAACAACAAGCCAGAGCTTCTCAAGACATGGTGGCTTTATCTGTTGTCAATACTGCCGGTAAAGTGAAGAGCGTTACCCCCGAAAACAACATCGGCAACATATGTTGCAGCCATAGACTGTATAAAAAGATTGCACCACAGTGTTTCCATTTCAGCTCAATGTGAGAGTCTCTACTGCTGTCCTCTCCGTTGATCTATTCCACAGTTTAGTAAGCTCTATCGTCAATAGAGTAAAAAAATTGTTTGCCGACAATGCCGAGTGCAGACGCTTCACAGCACAGCGGTCTTAGCAGCTGAGCAGACAGAGAGCAGAGAGGGTGACTCATAGAGCTTAGATCGGGCCCAAAAAAATCAAGCCCGACCCTACCCGAGCCCGTGCACGTTGTGTCCGAGCCCGGCCCGACACTTTTTTAATACGTGGGCCGTTATAACTGACGTTCTCAACTACAACTCAGTTGTTTGAGCTACAGAAATCTGTTCAGAATGATCTTAATGAATAATGCAACAAGGACGAAGCATGTAAACTGCTGTTAGTTTATTCTGACTGGATCGCAAATGGATCCGAATGAAGAAACGTAAAAAAAACCTTCAACCCTGCCTCCCTCAGCTGAATAGAGAGGGGAACAGATCAAGGCAGCAACATAATCAAAGCCCTGGAGCCATACAAGAGACTTTCTTGTCTCCATCATCTAATTAATACTGTCCTTCACCACGGCCTGCGCGCTGATGCACTGGCTGACAACAGTGCTGCAGAGGGGGGGGGGGGACACGACGTAGCCCAGTGTACCTCCCACTCAAGTCAGG
Organism: Sander vitreus; assembly: GCF_031162955.1. Classification (NCBI taxonomy): domain Eukaryota; kingdom Metazoa; phylum Chordata; class Actinopteri; order Perciformes; family Percidae; genus Sander; species Sander vitreus. The sequence continues at coordinate 40,112,475 of NC_135855.1, forward strand.
TCAGGACATCCACCCAGAGCTACGGGAGGAGCTGGAGAGGCAGAGCTTTCTCCCCACGAATAAGGCGAATAAAGTAATGATTAAAAAAACAACCATCGAGGATGGCGGCGGATAATGTTCAGGCTCGGGCTCAGGCAGAGAATCTAAACTCTAGCGACTCGGCAGTCTGCTAACTTGTTGCTCTCTCTACAGATATAAGCTGCTTTGTTTTAGGCTACAAAACGTGCACGCATGCTGAAATTAAACCGTGAAGTTTTGTCGGGATTAAGCTATAAACAGAAGGAAAGTCTGCTAGCTGCTCTGCTAATGTGCAATGGTAAACACTGCAGCGGTAACGTTAATGTGTCTGCCTCAGCTGAGAACGGAGAAATGTCTTTGCCTTCCCTACCGTGTATTATGTTAAACGTGTTAAACCTGTGAGAAACATGGCGGAGAAACGTAGAAGTGCTGATAACTGCTCTGTATCAAAATAGAAAGTAAGGCTCCATCTCGAAAGTTACCTCCACTTCAGTTTCGGAGGGGGGGGCTCAGCTTTTCTTAGACATAAGTAGGCTGGGCGCCAAGGAACAAAGGTTGGGAACCACTGGTCTAAA
>NC_135855.1:40120567-40150567 GCF_031162955.1 Sander vitreus
TCAGAGCATCAGGACGAATCTGGATTTCAACAACAACAGTCCGTGGTTAGGAAAGACTAGTATTGCCACTATTTGTTATAAATCGGCCTGTGATTAGGGGTATATGATACCACAGTTAGACTACCACAGCGTAGTCGCGGAGTGTCGTCCTTCACATGAGGAGCGTAGTAGACCCTACGGAGGCCAAGTGTCGCTCCGCGTGTGAAAAACCCTTAATCGTATTGAATAATCGTGATATCAATATTGACCAAAATAATCGCCATTATGACTTTTTCCATAATCAAGATCCATCCATCCATCCATCTTCATCCGCTTATCCGGGGTCAGGTAGCGGGGGTAGCAGCTCCAGCAGGGGACCCCAAACTTCCCTTTCCCGGGCCACATTAACCAGCTCCGACTGGGGGATCCCGAGGCGTTCCCAGGCCAGGTTGGAGATATAATCCCTCCACCTAGTCCTGGGTCTCCCCCGAGGCCTCCTCCCAGCTGGACGTCCCTCCACCTAGTCCTGGGTCTTCCCCGAGGCCTCTTCCCAGCTGGATGTCCCTCCACCTAGTCCTGGGTCTTCCCCGAGGCCTCCACCCAGCTGGACGTCCCTCCACCTAGTCCTGGGTCTCCCCCGAGGCCTCCTCCCAGCTGGATGTGCCTCCACCTAGTCCTGGGTCTCCCCCGAGGCCTCCACCCAGCTGGACGTGCCTTGAACACCTCCCTAGGGAGGCGCCCAGGGGGCATCCTTACCAGATGCCCGAACCACCTCAACTGGCTCCTTTCGACGTGAAGGAGCAGCGGCTCTACTCCGAGCTCCTCACGGATAACTGAGCTTCTCACCCTATCTCTAAGGGAGACGCCAGCTACCCTCCTGAGGAAACCCATTTCGGCCGCTTGTACCCTGGATCTTGTTCTTTCGGTCATGACCCAGCCTTCATGACCATAGGTGAGGGTAGGAACAAAAACTGACCGGTAGATTGAGAGCTTTGCCTTCTGGCTCAGCTCTCTTTTCGTCACAACGGTGCGATAAATTGAATGTAATACCGCACACATAATCAAGATGCCCAAACTTAAATGCAATCTTAATGTCGGGTTTTTTCATCAATCAATGAAAAAAAAAGGGAATCCTCGCGATGCTCCCGATGGCCATTTCGGGCCTGTTTCTGAATATCATGCAAGCCTTTCCATTTGCTTGTCTGTGCACACAAGGGTCGTTATAACAGGCAGCAGCAACCACTCCGCATGAATAGATGATAAGAAAAAAACCACCTAAAAAAATGAACCTCCAAAGAATGAAAATGTCACTCTCCCTTCCAGGCGTTTGGGTAGAAAGTGAAGCTCCCAACCATCACAGCCGTCCGCACCTGCTTACAAAGACTGAGTCAAAACGATCGCGTTTGTGGGAGTTTCTACTGTTCTTCATCTCCTTAATGAATACAAGTGTTTTCCTGACAAAGTAAATAATCAAATTAACGACGGTAATTGTCACTGAAAGCCTCACGTCTGTCCTCCGCCTCAGGAAAAGCTTTTGAAGGTACTTTGGAAGCCGCTCTCGCTGGTGTCTAATTCAGTAATTATGTTGAGAGATCACAGGGCTGCTTCATTATAAATACTCCATAGTGCACCACAGAAATGGACTGCAGAGTACTTTCAGATTAAAATGTCTGCTGCAATGTCTGGTGTTCTCAAACGATATCTCACCATTATCTCACTGTGCACATCCTGGCATGTCTCTGAGGAAAACTATCTTTTTAAACTTTAACGTGGGTTTTTATGTTATTGGTCTTGGGTCCTTTTCTTGAAAAACATAAAAGTATCTCATTGCAACCCTGTATAAAACTCAGCATAAAAACTAGACATGTCACTGCAGATTACTTTTGTTTTATTTAGCGAGATCATAGGACGTAGGCTGAGCAATTCAAAGTGCTTTATATAAGAAACAGAAATGCATTAAGAGATAAAACACAAGGCAATATAAAATAAAACAGAATAAAAAGAGGATTTAAAAAAACCAAAGTACAACAAAAAACGTTCAAACAGAAAAGTGTTAAACCCTGTTCTTTTTGTTTCAGAAATGTGAAATATAAAAAGGTAATTATGCTGCAGACCTGATCCAGACCATCTGAAAGGCTTTGACACTTTAAAACGGAGCATATCAACGTGACATCATGACTTCACGTAAACATACACGCCACATACACACCGGCGTGTAATCTGTACGCATTTTGAGCTATCTGCGCGTGTATGAAAGTGTATGAAAGTGTATGAAAGTGTATGAAAGCATGTAGAAAGTGGCGTGTATGTCTACGCTGTATACAGCGTAGACATACACGCCACTTTCTACAAGTGCCACAGTGTTACCGTGTAAACATACACGCCACTTTCTAAAGCCAAGTAGCGTGTTATCGGCTTTTTGAGCGCTGTATACAGCGGACAGGTTGGGTTTAGGAAAAGAAGAAGCAGTTGGGCTTTAGGAAACGCGACACGCGGGACCCGATCCCCGGTCTCCTGGGTGAAAGTCCTGTGTTGACCCATCCTCCCCCCGACCAACCTCCCTACACGCATTTTCTCCCTTTCATACTACTCGCTATGACGTCAATTCACACGCAATCGCAAGGTAATGTAAGTCAACGGAGGCCAAACGGCGTTGATAAACACGAGTTTACGCGAGTGTGCGTCTTGATAACGCGCCAGTAATGGCGTACGGATTGGCGTGTCATACATACGCCATTTCATGAGATCAGCCTGAAAGCCATAAGATCTTTGTGTGTCAAGAATATGTGAATACATACAATGCTGTGCTACAGAAGTCTAGTCTTTGTGTTGGCCCTTTTTTTGATGCCCAACTTAAAGAAAGCATTATAGTCCCTCTCCTTCAGGCTGCTTGGTGTGATCAGACAGCTCCCAGTGCAGCGCTGAAAGCCCAGGGGAGCCGTGAAACGTCCTCCCAGAGAACCAAAAAGCATGAATATTAATATAATTACTTAATGTTCAACCCCTCCACTGTAGCGTATCAGTAGCGTGGAGCCTGTATTTCATTTTTTCCTGCTCCAGAGGATGAGACGTCGAGAGAGATCAGCGAGGAGCCTGGGTGAAATCCGTGGGATTCGAGTCCCTGGGGATTCAACCCATGAATCGATGAAAGTGCAAAGGCTATAAAACACTGTGAAGAGCATCTGCAGGGAGTCATCAATCATGAGGCGAGACTTGTGAAGCATTCAGGAGGACGTCTAAGAAAGACTGAAAGGATACAGATAATGACAAAGTGTGGGGGTGCTTTTAAGGCTCACTCTGGCTTATTTCTTATTTGAGTAATTTTGTCCATCGGAGAAGCTAGCCTTGCGTTGCCAGCTCTATCTCCACAGCACTGCGGAGTAACCAAGGGGGTCAGCGTCTGTCAACAACCCGTAGATCCTATGGCGCCATTTTGATGCTACCAAGCCATCACCTCCCGTTAGCATCCCATTGACTCCCATTCATTTTGACGCCACTTTGACAGAGAATACCTTTACATCTGAAGCGTTTAAAGACTCTATTTGTCCGTTGTTTATTTCTAAAGAAACACGACGATGTATAAAAGGCTCCATTACCTTGTAGCTCACGTTATGGCTCCGTAGCAGACGTTTGTTATAACAATAGGCTAACGATTGGGTCATAACCACGAGACTTCCTGTCTCATAGTAGAGGAGTTACCGTATAGTACAGGAGAAGCTCTCAGGCAGTTTGGACTTCCATCAGCTGTTTAAGTGTAATGACTAATGTTAACTATCATTTTAGTGATCAATAATGAGCCTGTGTCTATGTTATCTCCTTACATATACCTACGCTCTCCGTCTCTGCTAGATTGGGAATGATTGAGATTTCTCTTGGCACAGCTACCAGAAGACTTCCAACTTTCAGACAGGTTGCTCACGTCACATCTACGTCTTCAAGCTCAGTTGGAGGCTGCTCAGTAACGCTCAGCCATCACCGGGAAAGAGCTTCTAATGTCCTTCACTGGTCTCCGTCCAGAGACACGGGAGCTGGTGGTCCATTTTTATGTACTGTCTATGGGAGTAATGTGTGGCTACACCACAGATGCATTCTGGGATTGGAGAAAACCTCTCTGGCTTGATTGCATTTCTTTAAACCAATCACAATCTTGGGCGGCGCTGAGCTCCGGACGCTGCGACGGTGACTCTGCTAAATAGTCTCAGGAAGGAACTTTTGTTTTGTTTTTTTGACATTATTTTTTGGGCTTTTTCCGCCTTTATTTTTGATAGGACAGCTAGGGGAGAAGGGGAGAAGGGGAGAGAGAGGGGGAAGACATGCAGGAAACTTTCACAGGTCGGACTCGAACCCTGGACCTCTGCGTCGAGGCACAAACCTCTCAGTATATGTGCGCCTGCTCTACCCACTGAACCAACCCGGCCACGGAAGGAACATGTTTTGGTGGAACATTTGCACTCTCTATAGTACAATATTAAATGACGTTAACTGTTGACACAATACAGTAACGTGAGCTGTTTAAATGAGCTGATACATGGTTAAACCTCATTGGCTCTTACCAGTGTATCTCCGTGTGTACTTCATCCACAGCAATCTCCACCAATCAGTCCCCAAACCTCCCAGTTAGAGAGGAAATGACCTATTTAAAAGATGAGATAAACAAACAAACCTACAAATGAACCAACAAAAATAACACCATAGTGACAAAACTATAAATAAACCAGGGAGAAATCATTTTCAATAAAGTGAAGCCATACAGTCAGGCCATTTATCTGAGACATAGTTGAACCACTTCTGCCAGTGCTCAAGACATTTTTCCATTCTTTTAAGAACGGCAACACACAGACAGAGCGGAAGGTGAGGAACATCCGTATGTCTGGCTTTATCCTGCAAATGTACTTCCAGCATTATCCGTTAAGAGAAAGGCAGTGAGAAACCATGGGTGATGTTCCATGATTCCTCCTGACATCCAGTCCGATTTGTGAGTCCTCAAAATGTAAAAGGGTACAACGAGGTGTGCAGCGCCTCTTGCCCATTGGCCCTGCCCTCGCGGCAGGTTCATTATCTCTGTTTCTTTCACACAGTCAGTTTCAGTGACAGCGTCAGGACCTGGTATGACACGGAGGGAAAGGGAGCAGCTCATTATTTCGTGAGCACTTGACGCTCGGAGGACTTCTTCTTTTCTGTCACTTCTCTCTGTGTCTCTCTGGTTTTTCATCTCTTTCTCACTCCTGCAGTCACAATATTGTCAGTTGTTGGAAGTAGGAACTGTTGAGGGCGTCTAAGGTTACGTAAGTAAAAAGTGAAATCCTCTTCTGGAAAGATTTTGGTAGCTCAGCACACCTCTAGGAGGAAGAGATAAGCGAAAAGTCTTTCCTGCGAAGGGGAGATTTCTGATTTTATTTTGTCATTCTTTCATCGCGCTGGCCTCTTGTCAGGTTTATCACCTCTGAACTGCCAGAGCTGTATTTCAGATAGGGGATTTTTTTGTGTGTTGCCAGTGGCTCTGCTGCTCCAGCCTAATGAGCCATCTGGGCTTGGCAATGTACTTTGGCACCAAAATCACACATGTCCAATGGTGATGACACTCCCCCGCATGGCCTGAAACCCAATAAAATGCATACAGGGTGTAACAGGGTTAATAATAATGCTGCTCCTGCAACATGCCTACATGTGCCCTCTTCTGCAGTGCAGGTTTGTTAAAGTGCCCATATTATGAAAAAATATGAGCTGGTCAACATCTGCACGGCTTTCTACGTCATTAGCCGAGACGAGGGGCCTAGGGGGCTAACCGTTAGCATGCTAGCTCGTTCTCAATGGCAAAACACTGCTACAACACACACTAGTTCACCCTAATCTACAAAATAAATAGTAAAGAACTACTTCCATGTCCCTGTTCTGCAGGTATTACACACAAAGTGTCTTCTTGTACTACTGAAGTTGGAGAAACAGCTAGCTAGCTCATGTAGCCCTTACCTAGCTACTGAGCATGTAGTCCTTACCTAGCTACTGAGCATGTAGTCCTTACCTAGCTACTGAGCATGTAGTCCTTACCTAGCTGCTGAGCGTGTGGTCCTTACCTAGCTACTGAGCGTGTAGTCCTTACCTAGCTACTGAGCACATAGTCCTTACCTAGCTGCTGAGCGTGTGGTCCTTACCTAGCTACTGAGCGTGTAGTCCTTACCTAGCTACTGAGCGTGTAGTCCTTACCTAGCTACTGAGCATGTAGTCCTTACCTAGCTACTGAGTGTGTAGTCCTTACCTAGCTACTGAGCGTGTAGTCCTTACCTAGCTACTGAGCATGTAGTCCTTACCTAGCTACTGAGCATGTAGTCCTTACCTAGCTACTGAGCATGTGCGACTGCCAACAAAGATGTTCCAGCAGTGAGAGGTCTCACTCTGTAGCTAAAACAGAGACCTGAACACAGGGTGAAAAGAGGAGCTGCAGCAATGAGCAGTACAACAAAAATATGGTGTTTTATGATAATTAAACCATGTAAACCTATTCTGATACAACCTCTAAATACAATTATTAACCTGAAAATGAACAGAATATGGCCACTTTAATAAATGATTAAGATGTTTTACCCATAGAAATAAAATGGATAGAAAGGCCATTTCCATTTAAGTCAACATATGGTACGATAGGGTCAGAGCAGCAGCTATTCTTATCTGTACCATTGCCACGGTAAGGTATAAACTTCCGATAATAAGCCGACTTCCGGCAAGTCCCATAGCTGAGGTTTTACAGTAACGGACAGACAAAGTCGACAGAAACAAAATAAAACTATTAAAAGACATTTTGGGGTCGTCTTTCCACTTTAACCAACCATCACAACTCTAGTTTTGGTTCAAATAAACACATAGTTTACGCTTTACATGTAAAAATATGTTGGCTCTATACACGCTAAAAGTATTGCTTTTTTAACTGGAGTCTGGTGCATAATGTTGTCAGACACTTAGAATAATAATCTGAGTCTGTCAGCGGCAAAATGAGCACTTTAGTGAAGGTAAATACAAGCTGAACAACCTATTAACTCACATTGCAGCTTGTTTCTCTGCTGCCGACTCCAGAGATCTCTCTTAATACTGGACCAATGTCAAAGATTGTTATTCCCATCAGACAGTTAGACACAGAAACACAGGAACATAGAGATCCAGGTTGAAAAAAACGGCAGTTACCTTTTATTGTTTTGTTGTTTAGAAGAAAAACTCCACAATTGAGGGAACGGGATCGTGGTCACGGTGAAAATAAACTAACTTTGACTGTTTTGAATTCATACTCACTTTCAACATCTCATCCATCAATGTTCAATTCAAGCAATCTGGCAAATCCCAGAAGGGCCGGAGGACTTTTGGGCCGATTTGGGCCGCTGGAAAAAAGAAAAACATGTGGCAGCACTGACGTTTCACACTAGTTTATTATCTACTACTTAAAAAATATGGAAGACTGTACGGCTGCAGCCTGGAGCCTCCCATCTGGTGCGGTCGGGCTTCTATTTTTCAAAATAAAAGCTCACGTCTGGTCCGCTATGTCTTCGTACTTTGGTGTTTTGGGTGTTTAAGTATGTAATAATATATTTTAAATACGTAAGCATTTCTATTTTAACATGGTGCCATGATAGTTTATTTGAAGGTTTTATGAATGTCTCCAGTGTGTGTATTATTTTATTATGAAGGCCTGTAAGTGCGCCTCATGCTGCTGCTGCCATAAGCTCACATGAACCTGGTTTAACGATATATTGTGAAGCCCTAATGTGAACCTTTCATCCTCATGCACATCAGTGCATTCTTTACATTTTTTGTTGTTACTGGTCCTGATATCACGTGCACGCTACGCTCTGTTCCACTAGCTTCTGTAACTCACTGCAACCTCTCTTATCAGGAGTACACTTGCAGTATTGAAGACAGACAGGTGATTCATTGATTGGACAGCTTTTCCATTCTGCATCATCAGCCCTATACATGGACGCCCGGGCGGGAAATCAATCATTTCAGTGACTGACAGCAGCTTCGAATGTGAATATTTATGTTCTCTGGTGTCACAAAGAGCTCCCGAAGAAAGAGCTATTATGGTTATGAGCCTTGTTATCAGACTGCAAATCAACTGTGTGTTATGAATAATGAGAAGGCAGGGTGAAGAGAGGCATCCTGTACCGCTATATTACTGCGAAATCACTGTTAAATGGATGATTTGCATAAATATTGACATCACTTACAAATAGCTTTTAATCAGATGGATTTAATATTAGTTAAGCTTTCCATGTCACGCTGAAATCACATTGCTAAGGACTTTTATTTTGCTTACTGAAAGGTTTATGTTTATTAGACGTTAATCACTTAAATGAGGCTTTTCAAATGTGCATCAAGACTAGATTTATATCCATCCATCCATCCATCTTCATCCGCTTATCCGGGGTCGGGTCGCGGGGGTAGCAGCTCCAGCAGGGGACCCCAAACTTCCCTTTCCCGGGCCACATTAACCAGCTCCGACTGGGGGATCCCGAGGCGTTCCCAGGCCAGGTTAGAGATATAATCCCTCCACCTAGTCCTGGGTCTCCCCCGAGGCCTCCTCCCAGCTGGACGTCCCTCCACCTAGTCCTGGGTCTTCCCCGAGGCCTCCTCCCAGCTGGACGTGCCTGGAACACCTCCCTAGGGAGGCGCCCAGGGGGCATCCTTACCAGATGCCCGAACCACCTCAACTGGCTCCTTTCGACGTGAAGGAGCAGCAGCTCTACTCCGAGCTCCTCACGGATAACTGAGCTTCTCACCCTCTCTCTAAGGGAGACGCCAGCTACCCTCCTGAGGAAACCCATTTCGGCCGCTTGTACCCTGGATCTTGTTCTTTCGGTCATGACCCAGCCTTCATGACCATAGGTGAGGGTAGGAACAAAAACTGACCGGTAGATTGAGAGCTTTGCCTTCTGGCTCAGCTCTCTTTTCGTCACAACGGTGCGATAAATTGAATGTAATACTGCACCTGCTGTGCCGATTCTCCGACCAATCTCCCGCTCCATTGTCCCCTCACTCGCGAACAAGACCCCAAGGTACTTGAACTCCTTCACTTGGGGTAAGGACTCATTCCCTACCTGGAGAAGGCACTCCATCGGTTTCCTGCTGAGACTGACTAGATTTATAGTTTGCACAAATATGCAGCTGCGACACCAGTTAGGCTACGTTCAGACTGCAGCAAAAGTGGCCCAAATCTGAGTTTTTTGGTGGTCAAGTGATCAGGTCAGACTTCTTCAGAAGTAGTGGGAACACTCAGATCTTGCCCAGATATAGACCACTTCCATGGTCCTGAATCAGACCCAGGTCTGATATTTTTCAATGCGTCCGTAGTGTGAACAACCGAGGCGGATTTGATGCAGCTTTTACGTCAATCTACATCGACATTTGTGTCGATGTGGGGAGGTGTTAGACCTTGTTACTGTATGGGGAGATACTTCAATTCAATCAAAACTAGAAGGATCGTACCGTAACCGTTCTGTTTTTGAAAAATTAGATGAAATGGAAGAACGGGGACACAGGAGAACGTGGCTGCAGTGTCAAAGGTAAAGCTAAATGTAAAGGTGCAACAGCGTGCTGCGTCTGATGTCATTGTTATTGGTCTTTTGTGCATGTGGGTCAGTTCACACTGGAATCTGATATAGGCCACATTTTAAAAGGTGATGTGAACAGACAAACAAAGAAATCAGATCTGAGCAAAACATCCCAATTAAGCATTAAGACTTGCGGTGTGAACGTAGCTACGTTCAACATAAATATATTACAACATAAACATGGTTGAGTCCTCACAGCTGATTACAGGGACTTCATAATCCTTATCTACGCAGCCTTAGATCTTCATTAGCCGTTCACTGTCTCAGTCTTTGTGCTGCTTGTCTTTTAACATTTCAGCGTGGAAGTAAACTTCAAGAAAATGCCTCCGATACGGCCTACAATTCAGGTATCGTATCGACGAGTACGCAAGTCTATGCACGATCCAATACCACGTAACTTAGCCCTGAAAAAATACTTTGAAGGTCCAACGTGTGGGAATGTCTCCCATCTAGCGTTGAGATCATATATCGCAATCAACTCTCTCGCACCACGCAGTTCAGAGTACGTATTACAGCTACGGTAGCCTTCACGCTTCAAAAAGACGGTCTCTTGCTCTTTTCAATCTCCTTTTTCTTTTTCTGGGCGAAGAAAAAGAAAAAGGAGACTCCTGTTCCTGAAATTTGGATTTTGAATACGTGTGGTCCTCCGTGTTTCCTTCTTCAAACTTGCCGGGGTTGTTATACTGTCCAACCAGTAGAACATGTCCTGTTCTGTAGACATGGTCCTTATTTATATATGTTATACTGTCCAACCAGTAGAACATGTCCTGTTCTGTAGTCATGGTCCATATTTATTTATTCATGTTGGACCAACATGAATAAATATCACATTTTGTCAATACCGTGCAACCCTAGTTTAACCTGAGCCAGGCCATTCGTATCACATCCATACAGGGTTAGAAGTATACAGCTCTTTACTGGTATCGGATCGGTACTCTGTATCGGCCGATGGGCAAGTTCAGGTATAGAAATCGGTGTCCGAGATCCCCTAAGACACCACATATTTTGCATCAAAAGGAGAGGAACAAAGTCATAAAAAGTAGTAGTAAAATGTAGTTTTGGGCTTTTATTTTGACAGGACAGCTAGGTGAGAAAGAGGGGGGGGAAGAGAGCGAGGGGAGACATGCAGGAAATCGTCACAGGTCGGAGTCGAACCCTGGGTCTCTGCGTCAAGGCATAAACCTCCAACTATATGTGCGCCTGCTCTACCCGCTGTGCAGGCAGTTTGCAGTAATGCTTGAAAGACATAAATCAGCAAGATTAAACTGCTGTCTGTGTGCATGATAATTCACCTCAGATTATTGTAAACCCTGAGACATTGTCGATGTGTTTGACTCATGCTCTGTATCCATGAACCTGCATCGCTCTCTCTTTGTGTGTTCCATTAATGGAGCAATGTATTACACTGGTTCATTCATGCAAATAATACGACCCTGCTGTGATTTGTTAGCTGATAATTTGCATAGTAATCTCAGTGGAAGTTGTTCTCGGCTGTGATGTGGTGGGTGGGTGGCTGAGCCTCCCATTAGCTATTGGAAATAACCATTTTTCCTGCACTCGGACTGTTTTGTATGTAGATGTAGATGCTGCTGGCTGCAGCGGCTGCTTATAATGTGCTCTGGTCTCAAAGTTTCCCTCCATTGACTGTTTATGCTGCAAATGAGAACACTGTGTTTGTGTGTGTGTGTGTGTGTGTGTGTGGGTCGATGGGTCTGTGTGTGTGTGTGTGTGTGTGTGTGTGTGTGTCTGTGGGTCTGTGGGTCTTGGTGTGTTGGTCTGTGTGTGTGTGTGTGTCTGTGAGTGTGTGGGTCTGTGTGTGCGTGCGTGGGTCTGTATGTGTGTGTGTGTGGGTCGATGGGTCTGTGTGTGTGTGTGTGTGTGTGCGTGTGTGTGTGTGTGTGTGTGTGTGTGTGTGTGTGTGTGTGTGTGTGTGTGTGTGTGTGTGTGTGTGTGTGTGGGTCGATGGGTCTGTGTGTGTGTGTGTGTGTGTGTGTGTGTGTGTGTGTGTGTGTGTGTGAGTGTGATAAGATATGTATCATCATTGATCAAAATGCTGCACACGCTCAGTACAGGTAAACAGCAGCAGAGCAACGAGGAAGATGTAGCAAATGTCTACAACAGAAGGTGTAACATCCCGTCACGTCCAGGCAGAAGGCTTATTCCATAGTTAGGTGTCTCATTATTACTTCACACTAAGGAGGCTGAGTTGTTTGTTAGTTTGCACGATATCACAAAAACCTGTGAATGGATTTCAATGAAATTTGGAAGAATTCTCAGCCATGTGTGATTAGTTTTGTTGTAGTTAGGTGGTGCGCCTGCCTGTATACGTGAACGCTACTGTCTTCATAAACTATGTTTAATAAACTGTCTGCACACTTACAAAGTTGTCAATGCTTCTGTTTACAGGGACCCTCATTATGCTGCCGTGGAAGTGTGGTGCTATTTTGAGCCTTGTTAGTGGTGTAGAAATAGAGATTTCCTTTTATTTTTGCATGCCCCGACTACTAGCGTTACAAGCTAATTAGCATTTTGAGATAAAACTGGTTACATTAGATTAGCATGAAAACAAATCCCAGAGAACGGTCGACTCAGTACACGTGTTATTAACCCCTAGGTTCATTTTGCGCCGGATTTGTCCTTTAATAGGTGGATGTCAGGCTTTATTCCAGCAATTAACATCCGTTGAGACCAAGCCACAACTTCCATCTCTGAAAAGTGAAGCCAGCGCTAACGTTCCTTAAAGCTGCGTTGTCTCTAACTTCCAGCAGGGGGCGACTCCACCGGCTCCAAAAATAAGTCAGTTTCTATAGAAGTCTATGAGAAAATGAGCCCACCTCTCAGTTGATTTATTACCTCAGTAAACATTTTCATAATGAGGTTATGGTCGCTAGTTTCAAGTCTTCTTCAATACAGCATGGTGTTCCTGACCCTGAAGAAGGCTGTCTGTGCCGCTACGCGTGGGTTGCTTTTCCCCATGTCTTTTACATTTTCTATTATGACATATCCAGTAAAATAAAGGCTTTTTAAATAATTTAGAAGAAGAGTGCCTTGGATTTTCCCTTTTTTCTACACTTTCTTACAATTCCCGACCCCAAAGAGCACCTTCAAACATCTGACTGAACTTCCTGAGCACCCTGGACTTTTTTGTCTTTACAGCATGATGTTCATTTAGTAAATGATGCTCCCATTTATTTTAAAATAGACGATAAAGCAGGGGATGCTTTAAGACCTGACAGAGGCTTAGCGATGCTAACCATGCTAACACTGGGGACATTAAAATAGCTTGTTTCTGGGTGTTGTCCGTGTTAAACTTCGACCCTCTCACTGTGTGTTTTCACTTCAGCACAGTTAACTGGAACCTTTTCATTGCCTAAAAATGTCTTGTTCAGCGTTTGGTAGCACCTTGTCACCGAAGGCTGGCTAGCTACCGTTAGCATTTGCTGGAAAGGTGAAGGGAAAGTTTGCAGATTATGTGTTCTGCCGTACATGCAGGAAATTCATTTTTTATTTATTTGCAGCCAGGGTCGTCTATGTACTCTCTGGTCAGGCCAATCACATCGTGTATAGAGTAGGTGGGCGGGGCTTATGGCTGCTGCTGCTGCTGGTGAACAGCGGTCTTTGGAATCGGCTTTGGCCGCGACTCTGGAAGACTTGGAGTTCAGCTTTTCTTTGAGAAAAGAACAAAGAACGGCACTGAAGTCATTCTTAAAAAAGGAAGATGTGTTCAGAGTTTAAAGTGTAATCTATCAGCTAGCGTTGCTCTGATTGGTTGTAGCGCTATCCTATTGCGTGCAGAGGGAATATGAAAGACAACCGTTTATCCCGCCCCTCAGATTGAGCCCCGCCAATGGTGAGTTTCCAGACCCAACATCTGGATGTGGGTCTGGCTTGTCAGGCTAGTTTTTTACTTGTTCTTGCTCCCGTTCTCCACTGGAATCAGCCGGCTGCTGCTCATCAGTTCAGGGCCCCAGATCAGCAGGATAAAATCTGGGTGGGGAAAGTGAAAGAGCAGCACTTGTCCCTCCCTCATCACCAGCACTGAGGTGCCCTTGAGCAAAACCCCTTAACCCCAACTGCTCCAGTGGAGCTGCTCAGTGGCCAGCAGATCAGACTGTGGTGGTACTGGGCAGCTTCCAGTATGAATGTGATCAGATCAGACTGTGGTGGTACTGGGCAGCTTCCAGTATGAATGTGATCAGATCAGACTGTGGTGGTACTGGGCAGCTTCCAGGTATGAATGTGATCAGATCAGACTGTGGTGGTACTGGGCAGCTTCCAGGTATGAATGTGGAACTGTGTGAATGTGATCAGGACGTTCCTGCAAAAGAGAGGCTACCTCTCAGTGAACCTTCCCTGAATAAATAAAGGTTAAAAAATGTTAAAAAAAAGTTAGCTCTGCAGCTAGCAGGATTTTGCGTGGCACATCTCTCTTTTCATTTGTTCCTTTTATGTGCATCCTTCTCCCAGAAATGCTTGTTACTAACCTAGCTCGTTAGAGTCCTTATGTTTCTTCTTCACCCAGAATATCGCCTTGGATTAGGGTGGCACCAAGACCTGGGTTTTGGGTGCAGCTGTCGCTATGGACCTGCTACACCAAGCTACGCTCTGCGATTCCCTGCAGTGTCCGGCTGCGTCCTGCTACGTCCTGCCGCGTCCACCCATGCTCTGCTGTGCCACACTACACCCCGTAACGCCCTGCTGTGCCCTACTATGACATGAACTACTACGACTACCATTGTGGTCACTGTTCCACTATCTTTATTATGACTATTACTACCATTGTTCATCACACCCCCAACCGGCATCGTCAGACACCGCCTACCAAGAGTCTGGGTCTGTCCGAGGTTTCTTCCTAAAAGGGAGTTTTTCCTCGCCACTGTCGCAATAGCTACCGCTAATGCTTGCTCTTGAGGGAATTATTGTAATAGTTGGGGCTTTGTCTTACTCTGTCTGTAAAGTGTCTCGAGATAACTCTTGTTATGATTTGATACTATGAATAAAACTGAATTAAATTGAATCTGTAATGGTGTTTTTGAATAATACATTCTTCAGCATCAGCCTCAAGATTTCGTTTTTTTTTCTCTGATCTTTTCAGCTCCACCTTTTCACCTTTCGGACCTTTATCCAGTAATTTGTATTTCGGCTCTTTCTGTCTTGGTTTCATTTGATTATTACTGCGTGACCTTTTGACATCACATGAAATAATCCAATCGAGGGGTTCGGGGGAGGTGCGGAAAATCGATTCCACTGAAACTGTGTCACAGTTTAGCCTTTTGACAATTTTTGGGGCTGTGTAACCCCTAATCAGATGGGCTGTACCAACATCAAGTGGGCCGCGCCCCCTGCAGTTCAATTTTTCATTATTTGGTAGTGGCCCATTGGGCATTTGCCGTGATTGCCAGATTGCCAGTACGAACCTGCTGGGGTCCACTTTTGTGCTGTGACACCGAAGGTGTCAGGCTTCTTCAGTCTCCAGAGACAGGAAATAGATATTGGGTCATAAACCGAAGCTAATGCTGACAACAGATTGGAGACCACCCTTCCTCGCGCACATTTTAATAAAGCCACATAATTGCTGGATGTCAGCGGGGGCCCGGTGGTCGTTATTTTGAGCCACAGAGGCAGGACTCCGGCCAGATTCCTGGGCTCTAAATCACAGCGCTGTGAAGTCGCCGTGCACTGAATACCTGATAAAAGATCACGCCGAACTTAACGTCTGTGACATTTAGTCGCACGTGCATCCTTGGCGAGCAGAACAGGCCTTGGTGGATGTGTTTGTATCAGTCAGCCACATAGATAATGCAACAGATTCTTCCTCTGGCTCTAAAAGCTGCTTCTGAATCAGTAAATGTGACAGCAGTCATAGTCACTGGAATACGTAAACACGTTTCCAAGGTACGCAGAACAGATCACGTCTTCAGATTAATGTGACTTCAAAGATCATTTCACACATTGTGTGTTTGTAGAAGACATTGCTTTATGTACAGATACGTACATGCCTTTTTAGATCTGAGTCAAACTGAAACAGCTCAACATAAAGAGCAAGAGAAAACCCAGTGAAACCGTCACGCTTTAAGGTTATTTTCTTTCTCTCCACACACAGAATTGCCTCTTTCTTTCCAGATCGGTGAGGTTTTAAACAAAGGCAGAATGCATTTCTTCCCTTAAACCTCCATTGTGTAACGTTTTGAGTTGATTCTTAGCAAAAAAAACTTTTGTTCTTTCACAAATATGTGCTCATTCACGTGTAATTACTTCCACCAACTAATCAAAGTGTTCTCGTACACGTAGAATCTGCCATTCAGAACCATTCAGAATCAGTGCTGTCAATTAAACGCGTTATTAGCGGCGTTAACGCAAACCCATTTTAACGGCGTACATTTTTTTATCGTGAGATTAACGTTCTTTTTGGCCTAGCAAACTTTGTAGTTTTTTCACATACTGTTGCAACAACTAGTAACGTTAGAAAAACTACAACACCACACCGGATCTAGCTAGACCGGAAACACAACAACAGGCACGCCGCACACACTTGTTTGGGCTTGCGAGCTTGTGAGCTGGCCAAAGAGTAGTAGGCTAACGTTACGTTTTGAGTGGATGGCGAGCGCGAGACGCCGAAATGGATGCCGATAAGATTCTGAATGGAAAGTTTACTTTTAAAAAGTTGCCAAATGGTTCCATTGACAAGACCAAAGTGATCTGTGTGTTTTGTTGTTGTGAACTGAGCTATCATCGCAGCACGTCCAGTCTGAAATACCACTTGATGGCCAAGCACACGGCTGATGGCCGAGCACGCGGCTGATGGCCAAGCACCTAGTCCTGGGTCTTCCCCGAGGCCTCCTCCCAGCAGGACGTCCCTCCACCTAGTCCTGGGTCTTCCCCGAGGCCTCCTCCCAGCTGGACGTCCCTCCACCTAGTCCTGGGTCTTACCCGAGGCCTCCTCCCAGCTGGACGTCCCTCCACCTAGTCCTGGGTCTTACCCGAGACCTCCTCCCAGCTGGACATCCCTCCACCTAGTCCTGGGTCTTCCCCGAGGCCTCCTCCCAGCTGGACGTGCCTTGAACACCTCCCTAGGGAGGCGCCCAGGGGGCATCCTTACCAGATGCCCGAACCACCTCAACTGGCTCCTTTCGACGCGAAGGAGCAGCGGCTCTACTCCGAGCTCCTCACGGATAACTGAGCTTCTCACCCTATCTCTAAGGGAGACGCCAGCCACCCTCCTGAGGAAACCCATTTCGGCCATTTCATCGTTTGACACCACTATTCAGAATACATACGGGCGACTCACTCGTATGTATTCTGCCATGTTGCGCCTCCATCTTTATAATACGTTAACCAAAGAGGGACATGCCTCTGCCTTTCGTGCTTTTACACTCAGTGGCACCGTGACGAACGCCAGCCGGGAGATTACTCGCGACTAGCCGGCAGATTTGAAAGCCTGTTGAAGATGGAGGATCACGCCTATTCTCGAGGACATGTAACGGAGTCGCCAAGGAAGCGAAAAAGACAATTAAAACGACAACGCGACAGGCAAAGCAACAAGACCAAAGTTAATATTGGAGTGGAAGGAACACTCACGGACAAAGTCGTACTTCTTGGAATAATATGGCTACCGTAGGAGTTAAAACGTGCTCGGAATGGGAGGGGCTAGAAAGCAGTGGTGTAATCTACGTGATACACACGTATACGGAGTATACCCACTAGGAAAGGTCAAGGATTTCAGTCACAGTTGCTTGTCATTGCTTGTCATTCTCTGCCTAAATTTTGAAATTAACAAATGTGAATCACTGAAGTAGATATATGAAACAAAAGCAAATGTAAACTACACTCTTACAGCGATTTGGTAAGCCTGTCCCTGAAGCTATACTGCCGCTACGGACACTGCAGCAGACGTTAACGCCTACAGAAACTGCAGAAAATGAGCCAGATGAGGCTGATGCTTTACGTGGTAACGTTACAAAAATCCTATGGGGTTGTTGCTCTGGGACGCGTCGCTCTGGGACGGGCGAGTCTAATGCTGGGAGGGAAAAAATGACAGTATACTCACTACAAAAAACTAGACTACACCACTGCTAGAAAGTAATATTCAGTTCGTTGTCACATACAATTTGATTAGATGGGAGAAATTATATACACACGTACATTTAAAAAATAAAATGCTCCCTTTTATTTTAGTTTTTATCTTCTTGTGTTTTATCAAAAAGAGCTGCTCAACACAGGGTCCAACTGTCTTGTTGTTTCTGAAACTTTCTCCTTTCTCCTCCCAGTTAAGGGAGTTGTTGTTGTTGTTGTTGGTCTCTGGTTTACGGTGGTCGATACTGTCGATCCATGTTTGTTTTGGTGTTCACAGACAGCTCTCTGTTTCTGCAGTTTGTTCAGGTTTTTTTGTCCCGATAAAACTAAAATAATAATGCGTAGTCGACACTGTCGAGATAAATAATAGACATATCCTTTCATCCACGGTTTTGAGAAATATGTTCCATGTTAGAAATAGTTTCACACATAAACCTTTTTGGTCGACCTATGTGATTTTAGATGATCACTTTTTTAACGTTATTAATTGCAGGGCTGCACACAGTGAATCAAGAAATATCCAAATCGCAGGAGGCACATTGTTTGTTAAAGAGAAAATATATGTCAGAAAATCATTTTGAGTAGCCAGGATAGCTCCAGTGGGTGGAGCGGGCGCACATATATAGAGGCTCATGCCTCGATGCAGAACGTCCAGGGTTTGAGTCCGACCTGTGATGATTTCCTGCCCCCACCCCCCACTCACTTTCATAGCTGTCTTAAATGGTGGAGAGGTGATGATCAATTCAATTAGTGTCAAATCATAACAGGAATTATCTCAGGACACTTTACAGATAGAGTCGGTCTAGACCACACTCTATAATTTACAAGGACCCAACAGTTCCAGTGATTCCCCCAAGAGCATGCATGAATGCATAAGTGTGACAGTGGCGAGGAAAAACTCCCTTTTAGAAAGAAACCTCGGACAGACCCAGGCTCTTGGTAGGCGGTGTCTGATGGGACAGACCCAGGCTCTTGGTAGGCGGTGTCTGATGGGACAGACCCAGGCTCTTGGTAGGTGGTGTCTGACGGGACAGACCCAGGCTCTAGGTAGGCGGTGTCTGACGGGACAGACCCAGGCTCTAGGTAGGTGGTGTCTGATGGGACAGACCCAGGCTCTAGGTAGGTGGTGTCTGATGGGACAGACCCAGGCTCTTGGTAGGCGGTGTCTGACGGTGCCGGTTGGGGGTGTGATGAACAGTGGCAATAATAGTCACAATAAAGATATTGTAATAGTTATAATAGTTCATGGTGTCGTAGAGCACAGCAGGGCGTAACAGGGCGTGGCGGGGCGTTGGCCGGACATAGCAAGTCGAAGCCAGGCATTGCAGTGCGTAGCAGGGTGTAATAAGGCACAGCAGGGCGTAGCAGGGTGTAATAGGGCACGGCAGGGCGTATCAGGGTGTAATAGGGCACTGCAAGGCGTAGCAGGGTGTGATAGGGCACGGCAGGGCGTAGCAGGGTGTAATAGGGCACGGCAGGGCGTAGCAGGGTGTGATAGGGCACGGCAGGGCGTAGCAGGGTGTGATAGGGCACGGCAAGGCGTAGCAGGGTGTGATAGGGCACGGCAGGGCGTAGCAGGGTGTAATAGGGCACTGCAAGGCGCAGCAGGGTGTGATAGGGCACGGCAGGGCGTAGCAGGGTGTAATAGGGCACGGCAGGGCGTAGCAGGGTGTGATAGGGCACGGCAGGGCGTAGCAGGGTGTGATAGGGCACGGCAGGGCGTAGCAGGGTGTAATAGGGCACGGCAGGGCGTAGCAGGGTGTGATAGGGCACTGCAAGGCGTATCAGGGTGTAATAGGGCACGGCAGGGCGTAGCAGGGTGTAATAGGGCACAGCAGGGCGTAGCAGGGTGTAATAGGGCACAGCAGGGCGTAGGTTTGGTCGTCTTTTTTCGACACTTTTGTCGCTCCCCCATCCCGATGTTTTTGGCACTTTTTTCAGCGTTTTGTTTTACTTTTATCCAAGGTTTTTGGGCACTTTTCCGATGTTTTTGACGATTTCTTCAACGTTCTTTTATAAAAATATGTTTTCAAATGCTAAAAAGTTGTATGGAACCATCCACGTTTTTTTTTTTTTTAAAGATTCTTTTTTTGGGGGCTTTTTTCCATATTTCAGAGTGGATAGACAGGAAAGGTGTCAGGGTTTTGGTATTGTTCTGTCTTATTGTGGTAGTCTTGTTTTTCTGTTATGTTCTGTTTCCTGTCTTGTCTCCCTTGCCTTGTCTAGCTTACTTCCTGTCTTTGTTTGTTTCCCTGCCTTTTTGATTGTTCTGCCCGACCCTGATTTGTTCCACCTGTTGTATCACCTGTCCCTTGTTAGTGTTCATTACCTGGTGTATTTAGTTCCTGTTCTGTCTTTATCTCTTGTCGGATCATTGTATTTTGTTGCGTGCTGTTTCTGTATGTTGGAGTCTGTGTTTTGTTTGTTTCCTGCCTGGCTACCTTCCGGAGGACATTTTGTGTAAGACTGTTTTTGTTTTAATAAATTACTTCTAAACTGCATTTGGGTCCAAAAGGTGGGAGAGAAAGAGGGGACAACGCACAGAAAAGGGCTGCAGGTCAGACTCGAACCCAAGCCACTGCAAAGGACTCAGCCTACATGAGGCGCTCTTACTGGGAGAGCTAGAGGCTGCCCCCAGGTTGTTGTTTTATTTACAATTTAGTTGAAAGAAACCCAAATTAGTGACATAGAAACTTTTTGAAAATGGACAAAGGACACCAGTTGGGTTAGAGGTGGAAATGCCCAAAAAATAATCTTAAAAAACCCCCAAAAAAAACATTTTGAATGTAAAGTGAAAGTATTTTACATTCATGTCCCGCTCTGTCTAAAAGTAGCTTTTTGCAGAAAATCTGGTACAGATCTTCACAAAAAGAAAACTCATTTTGATCATTTTAATATATTTTTTTAAGTAATTATGCAAAAATGATCATTCTTTGACATCGTTAATATCTCAACATCAGTCAAAAATAATCGCAATAATCCTAGATATTTTACCTCGTATTGTGCAGCCCTTAATAACTGTATTACTCCTTGTTTTTTTTTACTGTCATCTCATTGGTAGTCTACCAATTTGTTCCAGCGAATCATCTGAGCTGGATTGTGCCATTAACAGTGTTTGTATTTGCACGCGTTGTCCAAAACTCTGTTTATGCCGCTCCAGACTCCAAAGCAATGGAGGCAGCAGTGTTTCCAAATGAAACACTCAAGAACACCGGAGGAGTGTGAAGTGCAGCTTGCTAAATGTGATTGACGTTGATTACGGGAAGGTGTTTACGTAGGTGGAGCTTCAATGCAGCAGGCTGAGAGGAAGTGGAAATGGAACTGGTGAGCAGAAAAAGTGTTGTTTGGCAGTACTTTCAGTCAAAAGAAGGCCATTCAAGTCCAGCTACATGTTCAATCTGCAATGCTGATTTCTCTCTTGGTGGCGAGGACCCTAAACAATACACAACATCACCGCTGTTACAACATCTGGTATGAAACATCTGGAAGAATACGAGCTGTGATGAAGGAATCTACAGACAGCAGCCAGAATGCAGCAACTTCAGGTACGGCAAAGGAAGGACAGTCACTGTTTACTTCATTAATGTGTTGACTGTGTTCATGGACTGAGGACGGGACGAGGACTCAGCAGAACCTCAACCAGGGGGTTCAGGATTCAGCAGAACCCCAAAAATCTGGATTCGGTGCATTCCTAGTTTCTTCTCTCCTCTGTGAGAGTAATCTGAATATCTTTGAGTTGTGGACAAAACGAGACATTTGAGGACGTCATCTTGGGCTTTTTGGGGAACACTGATCCACATTTTTCACCATTTCTGACGTTTTAGAGACCAGACAACTAATCCGTTCAGCCAGAAGATAATCCACAGATTAATCGACAACAAAATCAGCGTACACATTTAGATTATCGTGGGCCTATAGAAACTAATCTACAGTAGTTCAAAGATAATCAATCCACCCAAAATCATCCATTTCACTTGCAGCTTTGTTCTCCTCAGTTGGAGTAAACACCCTGGGGAAATACACACACACACACACACACACACACACACACACACACTAGCTAGAAGCTGCAGGCAACACGGGAACAGTGTTAACCTTGGTTAGTCTGTCTCGCTGTGAGACGATCCGTCCGCCGCGCGTCTTCATGAAAGCCAGCCGGCTGCTGTGGAATCAGACGAGACAGGGAGGAGATTGGTTTGTCCGGCGCTGCCACAGTGATGGATGCACAGGTAACCTGGAAGACCACACACACACACACACCCCTGCAGCCCGTTGCGTCTATATTTAACTGTAATAAAACACAATGAGGTGATACATTTCAATTCACATGAAACCATAACCACATCACAAACTCATTTTGTCTTGTGTTTGTATGAAGTTTGTGGCAGTGGAGCCTTCATACTGATGAGAAAGAAACTCACTTTTCTGCCCCCTGATGGCATTTTCTTGGGGGCATTTTTGTGAAGTTATAAACTCTAAAGCATTGGAGTTTTTTTTTTTTTCCAATCATAAAAATCCAGTCACACAAATGGGGTAAGACATTTTATATTTATTTTTATTTTACTCTGGTTTTGCTCCGACAGTGGCAGAATGGGGACGCCAGTCCATCCAACACATTTGGTCTAACACCAGTCTGGGTTAGAGTGCGGATTGGGCGCATTTTTCTGTCTCGTTTTTTTCTCATACTAACGACACGTACGTTTGTAGAAAGGCATTTGGAAATGTCAACAGGTGAGCGTATCGGCGCACACGGGCCAACAAGCGCACCTACATAATAAGCTAAATATCTGTCCCAACCCGGCCCGGCCTGACGGGTCCCGACGGGCTCGGTTTGGGTGTCCATCCTCTAGTCTGGATCAACAGAAGTACACGCCCTTCACCTCTCCTCTCTCTCTGTGTTGCCGTTCTCAAACTCCCTTCGCTTTAGGAAACGACAACCTTCGAGCTAGCGAGCTACACGCTGAAAATGTCAAGTTTTGGAGAACATTTAGACGGTGCAACAAGGCAGACCTGCTCGGTTCTTTCTGGGAATGATTGGAAAGATTTATAAAGAATATGTTTAGGTCATTTCCTCTCTAACTGGGAGGTTTGGGGACTGATTGGTGGAGATTGCTGTGGATGAAGTACACACGGAGATACACTGGTAAGAGCCAATGAGGTTTAACCATGAATCAGCTCATTTAAACAGCTCACGTTACTGTATTGTGTCAACAGTTAACTTCATTTAATATTAGAGCTTAGATTGGGCCCAAAAAATCAAGCCCGACCCTACCCGAGCTTGTGCACGTTAACCACCACATTAACTGTAATTATGAGCCCGAGCCCGATTTAAACCTGACCATTTTTTAACACGTGGGCCGTTACAACTGACGTTCTCAACTACAACTCAGTTGTTGGAGCTACAGAAATCTGTTCAGAATGATCTTAATGAATAATGCAACAAGGACGAAGCATGTAAACTGCTGTTAGTTTATTCAGACTGGAACGGATCGCAAATGGATCCGAATGAAGAAACGTAAAAAAAAAACCTTCAACCCTGCCTCCCTCAGCTGAATAGAGAGGGGAACAGATCAAGGCAGCAACATAATCAAAGCCCTGGAGCCATACAAGAGACTTTCTTGTCTCCATCATCTAATTAATACTGTCCTTCACCACGGCCTGCACGCTGATGCACTGGCTGACAACAGTGCTGCAGAGGGGGGGGGGGGACACGACGTAGCCCAGTGTACCTCCCACTCAAGTCAGGTCAGGACATCCACCCAGAGCTACGGGAGGAGCTGGAGAGGCAGAGCTTTCTCCCCACGAATAAGGCGAATAAAGTAATGATTAAAAAAAACACAAATGCTTGATGAAGGGCAGGGCCCGATCATAGCGGCGTAAAATATCCGGCTCGGGCAGAGAATCTAAACTCTATATAATAATTTGGGGAGTTTTCTTTTGCGGGGTGCAAATGTTCCACCAGAACAACCTTCCTGAGACCATTTAGCAGAGCTAAAGCCAAGCCATCGCCTCCCGTTAGCATCCCATTGACTCCCATTCATTTTGACGTCACTTTGACAGAGAATAACTTTACATCTGAAGTGTTTAAAGACTCTATTTGTCCGTTGTTTATTTCTAAAGAAACACGACAATGTATAAAAGGCTCCATTACCTTGTAGCTCACGTTATGGCTCCGTAGCAGACGTTTTTATAACAATAGGCTAACGATTGGGTCATAACCACGAGACTTCCTGTCTCATAGTAGAGGAGTTACCGTATAGTACAGGAGAAGCTCTCAGGCAGTTTGGACTTCCATCAGCTGTTTAAGTGTAATGACTAATGTTAACTATCATTTTAGTGATCAATAATGAGCCTGTGTCTATGTTATCTCCTTACATATACCTACGCTCTCCGTCTCTGCTAGATTGGGAATGATGGAGATTTCTCTTGGCACAGCTACCAGAAGACTTCCAACTTTCAGACAGGTTGCTCACGTCACATCTACGTCTTCAAGCTCAGTTGGAGGCTGCTCAGTAACGCTCAGCCATCACCGGGAAAGAGACGTCACTGGTCTCCGTCCAGAGACACGGGAATCTGTTGGTCCATTTTATATGTACTGTCTATGGTCTCACTTTCCATGGCTACCAAAGATGACTTCACCGACTTTAAGACAAAGAGGAAAGTTAGTCTTTTTGCAGAAGCTGTTCAAAGCAGCGCTGCAACAACAGTGAACCCTCATTAGTGTCTGACCTTTCGCTGGATATGTTTTATTATCAGCTGCTCTGGATTAACACACGGTGAAGATTACTTTTCCTCTCGTGCATTCAACCCGCTGATCAGAGCTTTTTATAAACCGTTATGTTGTTTATGACAGCCTGTCGGTGCAGCTGCCAGGCTCAGATCATGCTGAACACACACACACACACACACACACACACACACACACACACACACACACACACACACACACACAGTCAGGGTTTTAATTGCACACGATGATGCTGAACCGTGTGTGTGTGTGTGTGTCGTGGTGCAGCATCATCGTGTGCAATTAAAATGAACACTTGCCAAAATGCTAATTTTCAACATCAACTACGGTGTGAAAGCCCAGACTGTGTGTGTGTGTGTGTGTGTGTGTGTGTGTGTGTGTGTGTGTGTCTCTCTAGGGAGTATAAAGGTCAGACAGTCAGCACGAATCCGTAGTCAAAACCTCCAGGTGATCTGACCCTGATGACACCGTCATTAAATAACACCCCTTGGCTCTGACATTGTGTGTGTGTGTGTGTGTGTGTGTGTGTTTGTCTTTTGCCAAATACGACAGCTGCAACAAGCGATGCATCAGAGTTTCACAAGGCTTCTGTTCCATCATCACTTGTTGTTGTATTCTGCTGTTGATAGAGAGTCATATTGATTGGTTCCTGCACCACCTGTGCTAAGCTAGGCTAGTTGGAGCCGGTTACCTCCAGGATCTGTGCTAAGCTAGGCTAGATGGAGCCGGTTACCTCCAGGATCTGTGCTAAGCTAGGCTAGATGGAGCCGGTTACCTCCAGGATCTGTGCTAAGCTAGGCTAGTTGGAGCCGGTTACCTCCAGGATCTGTGCTAAGCTAGGCTAGATGGAGCCGGTTACCTCCAGGATATGTGCTAAGCTAGGCTAGATGGAGCTGGTTACCTCCAGGATTTGTGCTAAGCTAGGCTAGTTGGAGCCGGTTACCTCCAGGATCTGTGCTAAGCTAGGCTAGATGGAGCCGGTTACCTCCAGGATCTGTGCTAAGCTAGGCTAGATGGAGCCGGTTACCTCCAGGATCTGTGCTAAGCTAGGCTAGTTGGAGCCGGTTACCTCCAGGATCTGTGCTAAGCTAGGCTAGATGGAGCCGGTTACCTCCAGGATCTGTGCTAAGCTAGGCTAGATGGAGCCGGTTACCTCCAGGATCTGTGCTAAGCTAGGCTAGTTGGAGCCGGTTACCTCCAGGATCTGTGCTAAGCTAGGCTAGTTGGAGCCGGTTACCTCCAGGATCTGTGCTAAGCTAGGCTAGATGGAGCCGGTTACCTCCAGGATCTGTGCTAAGCTAGGCTAGATGGAGCCGGTTACCTCCAGGATCTGTGCTAAGCTAGGCTAGTTGGAGCCGGTTACCTCCAGGATCTGTGCTAAGCTAGGCTAGATGGAGCCAGTTACCTCCAGGATCTGTGCTAAGCTAGGCTAGATGGAGCCGGTTACCTCCAGGATCTGTGCTAAGCTAGGCTAGATGGAGCCGGTTACCTCCAGGATCTGTGCTAAGCTAGGCTAGATGGAGCCGGTTACCTCCAGGATCTGTGCTAAGCTAGGCTAGTTGGAGCCGGTTACCTCCAGGATCTGTGCTAAGCTAGGCTAGATGGAGCCAGTTACCTCCAGGATCTGTGCTAAGCTAGGCTAACGGTGGGTGTGTTACAACACGCACGGAGATGATAATTATAATCTGAATATATAATGAAATGGACACTTAATACAATATATTATTAACAGAAACAATGTACACACATCTAAACTGTTAATGTTGCTGTGGGACAAAGTGAGACTAGCCTCCAATCAAACGTATGGAGATATTATGTTTATATAATGGATCGATACCAATAACACAACATCTCAACAGGCCTCAACTGGGCAAAATGATATGATGCTTGTTAACACTATACCAAAAATAAATTTTATATATATATATATATATATATACACTCTTTGTAGTCTTTGTAGTGCAAATAACGTACGTGGCCTGATGTTTGTACTTGTGCGCTGGTGTGTGCGTCGAGCAGGCGTGTGTGTGTGCGTGTCTGTGTGTGTGTGTCTGTTTGTGTGTGTGTGTGTGTCTTTGTGTGTGTGTGTGTGTGTGTCGTGTGTGTGCTGTCTGTGTGTGTGTGTGTGCGTGTCTGTTTGTGCGTGTGCATGTCTGTGTCTGTGTCTGTGTGTGTGTCTGTGTCTGTGCGTGTGTGTGTGTCTGTGTGTGTGTGTGTGTCTGTGTCTGTGTGTCTCGCTGTCTCTGTGTGTGTGCGTGTCTGTGTGTGTGCGTGTCTGTGTGTGTGTGTGTGTGTGTCTGTGTGTGTGTGTCTGTGTCTGTGTGTGTGTCTGTTTGTGCGTGTGTGTGTCTGTGTCTGTGTGTGTGTCTGTGTCTGTGTGTGTGTGTCTGTTTGTCCGTGTCTGTGTGTGTGTGTCTGTGTGTGTGTCTGTGTGTGTGTGTCTGTTTGTCCGTGTCTGTGTGTGTGTGTGTGTCTGTTTGTGCGTGTGTGCGTGTCTGTGTGTGTGTGTGTGTGTGTGTGTGTGTGTGTGTGCGTGTCTGTGTGTGTGTGTGTGTGTGTCTGTGTGTGTGTGTGTGTGTGTGTGTGTGTGTGTGTGTGCCATACCTGTCTCTCTCTCGTTGACTGACTCGTTTGTGTTTTCGAACACCCGCCCAACTCTACCTCTGATTGGCTCAACATGACATTTTACTGAACCTCAGCCAATCAAAAAGCCTTTGCCTCTCGGCTCAGACTCAGACATCTAGTTGGTCTGATGGAAAAAAACATCTTCAAATATAGTAACGCGCCGCATTTTTTGGCTGTAACGGTAACGGCGTTATTAAGATGGGAAGAGTAATCAATTAGACTACTCGTTACTAAGGCTGTCAAACGATTAATCGCTGAATGTCTATAGTTAATCGCGATTAATCACGTTTTAGCACGATTAAAAAACAGTTTTTAAGAACATATTAACAATGGAAAGCCGTTCTTACCAGTGGATCTTCATTGGGAATCAAATGAATGCAAAGAAAGTGACTTAATGAAGTTGACTTTAGGATTTGTATTTGTTTATTATTTATTTATTTATTTACTGTAAATAAAAGAAAAGGTGTGAATCTAGACACATATTTGAATCTGGAGTCAATCTAGTGTTTAGTAACTCCTAAATAATGTAGATTCCTCACTGACGTCCAGTGATCAGCGGTTAATGAGGCAGCGTCTGCAGCTCCTTGCAGCAGTTCCAGTGTGGCTGCTTTCTCCGTGTCATACAGGCTGTGTGTCCGTGAAAACTACTGTCAGTAGTATTATACTGCAGTATAATACTACTACTGTCCCCCTCGCAGCAATGAGACGGGTCAGAACATGCCAACCGTAGTACGTCTTTAAGACCCGAGTCCTCTACGATGCTGACAGGTCTGCAGTTAGTTGCCACCCGTTTCCAAGAGCTGTAGTCATTTTTGGGCTAGCAGGTAGCATCACGTTAACTGTACTACTATGCTAAGCTCGTAGCTGGTAGCTCCAGCTTGACGTGCTTCGGTGATATTTTAGTGCATATGGCTTTGACTTGTCTACGAGCCGTCCGGGAGTTTTGGAAAATAAAAAGCTCCATTCAGAGTCATTGCTGCTGTGTTTCTCCATCATGCTGCAGCCTGCAGCAGCAGGATGTGTTAGGAGGAAGTGGCAGCTTGATGATAAGTAACGGTGCTGCAAAGGGTCAAAATAGTAGCCTGTTAGGCACGACGCAAAGCCGAGTGAAGTGTACAGTAAATGAATAAATGAATCGCAACGCTGACAGCCCTACTTGTTACTGAAATAACGCCGTTATTTATAACACCGTTATTCCCATCACTGCTCTGGGGATACGGTGAAGAAGACAGAGTCCCAATAAGTCGGCGTGTTCCTTTTACAACAATAATTTTCCGTGGCTCTGAGAAAATGCCACAACGTGGAGTGATATTTCTTGGTCCCACCTTTTGTCCAAATGTTTCCATGTTTCCCATTATTTCTTACCCAGTGTCGCATTGTCAGCTCTATCTCCACAGCGATGTGGATTCAGTGTCTGGCTGCACCACAGATGCATTCTGGGATAGGAGAAAAAAACGCTCTGGTTTGATTGCATTTCTTTAAACCAATCACAGTCGTCTTGGCCGGCGCTGAGCTCCGGACGCAGCGACGGTGACTCTGCTAAATAATCTCTGGAAAGAAACGGGTTTTTTTCTTCTCCTATCCCAGAATGCATCTGTGGAGATAGGGCTGTGGCAATGCGAGACTAGGTGGTGTAATCTTCTTCTCTGCACTGCTTCAGTCTCTCCAACAGGTGGTGTTTAGTCTCCTTCACAGAGAGAGGAGACACACACACACACACACACACACACACACACACACACACACACACACACACAGACACATATAGTGACAGACAGACATACATACACACACACATACACAGATAGACAGACACACATATAGTCACAGACAGACAGACAGACATACACACACATACACAGATAGTCACAGACAGACACACACACACACACACACACACACACACACACACACACACACACACACATACATGCACAGATAGACACACACACCATCCCCTAAAGTGCCCGTGTACCTTCTGTGTTTCCAGCTCGTCATATTGGAGGGATGAAGGCTGGACTTCAGAGCCGGGCTGCCAGCGGCATCATGCAGCCTCTCATCTGTCTGTAATGAAGGAGCTTTAGGAGGTGAAGCCTGTTATTAAAGGGTCAGGATGGCTTCAGACTGAGCCTCCTGGTGTTCGATGGAAAGTGCAGTGCAGCAAAGGAGGGGCCATCAGGGTGAGTGTGAAGTGAAGCGGAGTGGTTTCTGGTTTTCAGCTTTCAATGGGGGTGACTTTAAGTCAGCCATTCGCTCAGAAAAAGCTCAAACCCCATCATGTGAAGAATTGTGGTGATTTTGAAAAGCTGCTATGAAATTAATAGGAAAAGGAAACTGACTCTCACTTCTTGTATTTTTCCTCCCAATAAGCTTTGCGTTTAGTCTGGCTGTCACCAGACGATGACGGCTGTGATGGCCGAGCGTTACTGAGCAGCCTCCAACTGAGCTTGAAGACGTAGATGTGACGTGAGCAACCTGTCTGAAAGTTGGAAGTCTTCTGGTAGCTGTGCCAAGAGAAATCTCAATCATTCCCAATCTAGCAGAGACGGAGAGCGTAGGTATATGTAAGGAGATAACATAGACACAGGCAGGGCCGGCTCTTGCCCTTTGGTTGCCCTAGGTGAGATTGAGTTTTGCCCCCCCCCAGTGCCAGATCTCCACAGCGCTGTGTCAGCGATGTATGTACATTTTACTTGCATGTAAGTTAGACGGCATCAACATTTGGTCTAATCATAACTGGTCTGGCAACCCAAAGGCCAGGGTTTTGTTTCCAGATGTGTGTGCATGGTGACTTATGATGGGGGGGGTCTGGGGGTCCACCCCCTGAACATTTTGAGCATTTAACACTTCATTTCCTGCATTCTGGTGAATATGTATGCACCTATTTCTACATTTTTGCTGGAAATATCTTTATGTAAATAAATAATTATGATGATTATAATCCAAATATGAAACATAATGGAATATATTCCAGTACAG
>NC_135855.1:40158067-40165567 GCF_031162955.1 Sander vitreus
CAAGCAGTGGTGCACTGATTCCCACTGAGAGCTGTATTTAGTATGATGGTGTCTACTGTGTAACGGTTGATTGGAAGAACTCAGACACTTGTTTGCAAGTTGTGTTGTTTGAAGGCAACATTTTCTTTTGTTGCATATTTTAAATGTCTTGGCACGGTTAGAGCCTTTTGCAAACACAAAATGTGTCATTTAGACCACGAGGGCCGCTGTTTGGGCCTGTGTGTTAACTGTTTTGTTGTGGAGTTTGAGTTGACTGCTGTGTCAAAGCAATCAAGAAAAACTGTGAATCCTACCATAACTTTAACAAGACTAAGAAATAAAGGATAAGATGCTTTATAGTCATTGTATGTTACAGGTTTTCTTGATTGCTTTGACACAGCAGTCAACTCAAACTCCACAGTTAACACACAGGCCCAAACAGCGGCCCTCGTGGTCTAAATGACACATTTTGTGTTTGCAAAAGGCTCTAACCGTGCCAAGACATTTAAAATATGCAACAAAAGAAAATGTTGCCTTCAAACAACACAACTTGCAAACAAGTGTCTGAGTTCTTCCAATCAACCGTTACACAGTAGACACCATCATACTAGATACAGCTCTCAGTGGGGACCAGTGCACCACTGCTTGTCTCTGTAGTCTATTACTGACGCAGCTTTCATGCAGAGACATTTGTTGTCATATTTACCTTCTTGCAAAGAATTGGATCCAGAATCAGAAATGCTTTGATGCACATTTTATTGATTCCATTGATTATTATTTTCAAACTGTGGCTGAACACTGAAATACTGTAAATATTACACAAAATACATGTAAACCAAAAATAACATCTGTTACAGTAAAGTATAAACATCTATTACTGTAGAGTATAAGAAATAGCTGCTATTGATACTACGCCTCTTCTGTCTTGATGATGGGGCCACATGACCATGATTGATAACGTGATCAATAACAGTTGCCCGAATTTCATCAGAAACCTGAGCCCTTCCAACTATACTCCACCTCCACCTCGCACTCCTCTTCCTCTTCCTCTTCCTCTCTCACTCATCTGCCTTAGACCTCTTCCATCCATGTTGGCAGAGAACAACACAGACGCTGCACCTCTAAGACCTGCAGACTGATTGCTAGTTGAAGATATGTGTGAAGGAGCGTCAAACAGGAGCTCCAGTGATGTCATACTAATGGAGGTAGTTCCTAATAGTTAGGAACAGATGGTTTCTGTTTGGTTACCATAGCTAAAACAATGGAGTTTGGACTGCTGGAATGACATCCGTGTTAACTGTTCTGCTAAAGGGTGGGTGAGAAATGTGTCAATCCAATGAGAAAGGGTTAACACATTTGCAAGAGGTGTCTTCTGCTCTGCTGAGACAGTGAAGATGAAAACCGAGTGGATCCCAGTTTCTTAAGCAGGTCAAAGCAATCAAGAAAAAACTGTGAAATCCTACCATAACTTAGACATACATAACAAGACTAAGAAATAAAGGATAAGATGCTTTATTGTCATTGCATGTTAAACGCAACGAAATAAGCACAATATATACATAGAACTTTACTCCGCTTTTGTTTAAATTACAGAGTGACCAATTCAATATTACATTTATATTTACAGAAGCTGACCACATTTGGCCAAAGGTGCAGAGCTTTGGGAGGATGACGCACTCACGACAGTGTTGTCTAGGATCACTGGTTCTCAAGCTTTTTTCAATAATGTTCCCCTCTGAACAGTGTTTTTAAGCCATGTACCCCCCTAACCAGCGCAAATAATTTATAACACATACCCCTGCAGTCCTCCAAAGTACCCCCTAGGGGGACACGTACCCCCTGCAGTCCTCCAGAGTACCCCCTAGGGGGACACGTACTCTGCAGTCCTCCTAAAGTACCCCTAGGGGGGACACGTACCCCTGCAGTCCCCCCAGAGTACCCCCTAGGGGGACACGCACTCTGAAGTCCTCCTAAAGTAACCCTGGGGGACACGTACTCTGCAGTCCTCCAAAGTACCCTAGGGGGGACACGTACTCCCTGCAGTCCTCCAAAGTAACCCTGGGGGACACGTACCCTGCAGTCCTCCAGAGTACCCCCAGGGGGACACGTACTCCCCTGCAGTCCCCCAGTACCCCTAGCACACTGCACTCTGAAGTCCTCCAAAGTAACCCTGGGGGGACACGTGCACTCTGCAGTCCTCCAGTACCCCCTAGGGGGACACGTACTCTGCAGTCCTCCAAAGTAACCCTAGGGGACACGCATCCTGCAGTCCTCCAGAGTACCCCTAGGGGGACACGTACTCTGCAGTCCCCCAAAGTACCCCTAGGGGGACACGTACTCTGAAGTCCTCCAAAGTAACCCTGGGGGGACACGCATCCCCTGAAGTCCTCCAAAGTAACCCTGGGGGGAAAGGTACCCCTGCAGTCCCCCAAAGTACCCCTAGGGGGACACGTACCCCCTGCAGTCCTCCGAAGTACCCCTAGGGGGACACATACCCCCTGCAGTCCTCCGAAGTACCCCTAGGGGGACACATACCCCCTGCAGTCCTCCGAAGTACCCCTAGGGGGACACATACCCCCTGCAGTCCTCCGAAGTACCCCTAGGGGGACACGTACCCCCTGCAGTCCTCCAAAGTACCCCTAGGGGGACATGTACCTCCATTTGAGAAACACTGGCTAGGGGTTCAGGGTACACAGGTATCATTGGACTCCCCATAGGAGGATCCCTATTGTTTTCTCACAACAAGTCCTCCAAACCATACGACAATATGAGTTGTTTGTCCCCCCCCCCTCTAATCCGACCCACAGGAGCGGTTCATAAATGAGCGCCTCTAGTGGTGGCAGGAAATACACATCCTCAAAACCATCAAAACCAGAGAACGTAACGGTCGCGGTGTTAAACGCGTCTTTAACGTAGTGAAACGGTCGCAGTTTGGTCATTTTTAGGCACCAAAACAACTTGGTTCAGGCTATAGCGCAGAGTTTCTGTCGCCCCCGTGAGGAAGTCAAAGTATTGACAACAACGCTGTTGGCGCGTCCACATGATACAAGCCTTCTGTGAAGGGGAGAGGACGGTCTCTTCTCCCAAGATGATTATAGTATCCTGTCACACCACATGGCTTCATTCTCCCTTCACATTTATAGATTTACCTCTCTCTTCACACATACACACACACACTGACCTCAAGTGTGTGATGAACTGTACGATTAAAGGTTAATGGATTTTTACAGCTGTGAGAGTTAGCCTTAATCGTGTCCTAATTAGAGTTCAGTCATTTCTGCTCCTTCAGCGCCTCTCTAGACAATTAGCCTCTCTCTTCCTCTGCAGAGTGTCTCTTTTTCTCCGGGACCAGGAAGTAGGGCGGCTGGGGTGAGTCACGTTGTGGTCAGGCCCTGGCG
Organism: Sander vitreus; assembly: GCF_031162955.1. Lineage (NCBI taxonomy): Eukaryota > Metazoa > Chordata > Actinopteri > Perciformes > Percidae > Sander > Sander vitreus. The sequence goes on from NC_135855.1 coordinate 40,161,445, forward strand.
GGGGAGTGTATCCCTTCTCCCTGTCAGGTCTGTTGAGTCACTCAGCGACATTTATTAATACACACAGTAACTGAGGCGCTCGGAAGAAACCTGACCAGGAGTCCAGAAACAGGAATTACTACCAGGGTTGGCTCGGTTTGTCAAGATTAAATTGCCCATATTATGAAAAAAAACACTTTTTCTGGGATTTGGGGAGTTATTTTGTGTCTCTGGTGCTTCCACGCATACACACTTTGAAAAAAAACATCCATGCTGTTCTGAGTGAGATATGGTTTCTGAATGTGTCCTGCCTTCAGTCTCCGGGTCAGCTGGTCAACATCTGCACGGCTTTCTACGTCACTAGCTGAGATGAGGGGGCTAGGGGGCTAACCGTTAGCATGCTAGCTTGTTTGCAATGGCAAAACACTGCTACAACACACACTAGTTCACCCTAATCTACAAAATAAACTAGAACTACTTCCATGTCCCTGTTCTGCAGGTATTCCACACAAAGTTGGAAGCGTGCCCTCGTTTAGAAGAAGTCTCCCAGCTAATCCTGCCTTGTACTACTGAAGTTGGAGAAACAGCTAGCTAGCTCATGTAGTCCTTACCTAGCTACTGAGCGTGTAGTCCTTACCTAGCTACTGAGCGTGTAGTCCTTACCTAGCTACTGAGCGTGTAGTCCTTACCTAGCTACTGAGCCTGTAGTCCTTACCTAGCTACTGAGCATGTAGTCCTTACCTAGCTACTGAGCGCGTAGTCCTTACCTAGCTACTGAGCATGTAGTCCTTACCTAGCTACTGAGCATGTGCGACTGACAACAAAGATGTTGCAGAAGTTGCGAGGTCTCACTCTGTAGCTAAAACAGAGACTTGACACAGGGTGAAACAACCCGTTCTCATTCCGAACTCGTTAAATAAGGACGTTTGGACAGTGGCTGTCAGCGTCTGATGAGAAGAAAAAGCTGTCTTTCAGCGTCTTTGTGTAACGCACCGGGGAGAACAGCAGTTAGAGAGGATTTAGAGAGTAGTATGTAAGGGAGAATTTCCACATCAGGAGGTTGGTATGGGGGGGTGGATGGGTCAAACACAGGACTTTCACCCAGGAGAGCAGGGTTCACATCCTGCTTGTCACGCTTGCTATAGTTGTTTTTTTCTTTTTTCCCGCGTGTCACGGAACTGTAAGCCCACCCACGACCCTTTCCTTAACATCACTGCGTCAAAAGGGACGGCAATAGTCCCGACCAAGCACGTTTACTTATAGCGCTAAAGGGACGGCAATAGTCCCGACCAAGCACGTTTACTTATAGCGCTAAAGGGACGGCAATAGTCCCTGACCAAGCACGTTTACTTATAGCGCTAAAGAGACGCCAATAGTCCCGACCAAGCGCGGTAACTTAAAGCGCTAAAGGGACGTCAATAGTCCCGACCAAGCACGTTTACTTAAAGCGCTAAAGGGACGCCAATAGTCCCGACCAAGCGCGGTAACTAAAAGCGCTAAAGGGACGGCAATAGTCCCGACCAAGCGCGTTTACTTATAGCGCTAAAGGGACGGCAATAGTCCCGACCAAGCGCGTTTACTTATAGCTCTAAAGGAGACTTTTAGTGTCAATAAGAACGACAAAGGCACCTGGCCAAGCGTCCATATTTTACGAGATGAGTGTGAGAACGTGTTGGGTGAAAAGAGGAGCTGCAGCAATGTGCAGTACACCAAAACATATGGTGTTTTTTGAAAATTAAACCATGTAAACCTATTCTGGTACAATCTCAAAATACAATTATGAACCTGAAAATGAGCATAATATGGACACTTTAAACACCTGGCAGCCTCTTAGAGAAGTCCATACTTTATCCTATACTCAACCTCATCATATCACAGTCTCATACATCAGTGCCCAGTAAAATAATCTGACTGCAGTCAGATCCACTGATCTGTGTTTACAACAGAAGGACTAAGCTAACAGGGAACGCAAATAGCCTCGGACACCACTCACACACTGCCCAGTCTTGTACCCTCAGGACAGAGATACAGCTCAGAATAGTTTATTTATAGATCTATTTATTTATTCATGTATTGCATAACCTTTCCTCCCATGCACTGGAAGACTGTGAAAGTCTGACACCATCTCATTGAGTTTTTAGTCTGAGACTAGAAGATTTTGCAAAGACTGGGGCTCTAACAGGGTCACAATTTGCAAACCACAACTAGATTTGTTTTGAAAAAGTTAATCAAGCTGGGAACAGATTTTCTGCTCTTGCCGATTTCAGACAGGGACATTATTTGGTTTATAATTGAATAAACCAGGCTCATGTGAGATTATGGCAGCAGCAGCATGAGGCGCACTTACAGGCTTTCATAATAAAATAATACACACACTGGAGACATTCATAAAACCTTCAAATAAACTACCATAGCACCATCTTAGAATAGAATGGAAATGCATATTTATAACATATTATTACACACTTAAACACCCAAAACACCAAAGTACGAAGACATAGCGGCCCATGTTTTATTTTGAAAAGTAGAAACCCGACCGCACCAGACAGGAGGCTCCAGGCTGCAGCATAGACAGTATATAAGAATGGAGCAACAGATCCCGTATCTCTGGACGGAGACCAGTGAAGGACATTAGAAGCTCTTTCCCGGTGATGGCTGAGCGTTACTGAGCAGCCTCCAACTGAGCTTGAAGACGTAGATGTGACGTGAGCAACCTGTCTGAAAGTTGGAAGTCTTCTGGTAGCTGTGCCAAGAGAAATCTCAATCATTCCCAATCTAGCAGAGACGGAGAGCGTAGGTATATGTAAGGAGATAACATAGACACAGGCTCATTATTGATCACTAAAATGATAGTTAACATTAGTCATTACACTTAAACAGCTAATGGAAGTCCAAACTGCCTGAGAGCTTCTCCTGTACTATACGGTAACTCCTCTACTATGAGACAGGAAGTCTCGTGGTTATGACCCAATCGTTAGCCTATTGTTATAAAAACGTCTGCTACGGAGCCATAACGTGAGGTACAAGGTAATGGAGCCTTTTATACATTGTCGTGTTTCTTTAGAAATAAACAACGGACAAATAGAGTCTTTAAACGCTTCAGATGTAAAGTTATTTGCTGTCAAAGTGACGTCAAAATGAATGGCAGTCAATGGGATGCTAACGGGATGCTAACGGCGGGTGATCGTTTTGTAGCATCAAAATGGCGCCATAGGAGGATCAAGCTCTGAAGCGAAGCTAACCCCCCTTGGGCTGCAGCCGTACAGTATTTTTTACATATTTTTGTCATTGTTGCCACATTTTTTCTCTCTTTTCCAGCAGCAGACTTCTCCTTTAACTCTTAGGATAATATCAAACACGTTTGAGTTTGTCTGAACGTCCAGACGGGAGAAAGACTGACTGGGACTGAGTTGTATGACCACCTCACACGCTTAGCAGAGCACCATTGAACCCAAAAGACGGAGACGACGGGAGACCCCATCCCCCGACTCTACCGAGACTCTCAGGGTTTCATTACAATAGAGGAAAATAGTCTGCGACAGTGGAAATGCTTGAAAAGTCGTTTGGTGGAAGGTCGGCTTTAGTGACATTATGACAGATTGTCTTTCGATGGGAGATGGTGTCCTCTAGTCCACTGGTTCTCAAGCTTATTTCAATTTCGGGTGGCAGTAGCTCAGTCTGTAGGGAGTTGGATTGGGAACCGGAGGGTTGGACTGGTAGCTGGAGAGGTGCCAGTTCACCTCCTGGCCACTGCCAAGGTGCCCTTGAGCAACGCACCGAACCGCTCAGGGCGCCTGTTGAGCAGTTGCAGCCCACTCTCACTGACATCTCTCCCTTAGTGCATGTAAAAGGACCTCAGTGTGTGTGTGTGTGTGTGTGTGTGTGTGTGTGTGAGAGAGTGTGTGTGAGTGTGAGTGAGTGAGTGTGTGTGTGTGTGTGTGAGTGAGTGTGTGTGTATTTCAGGCCTGTGTGTAATTGGGGATCAATAAAGAGTATAAATTATTATTAATTAAAAAATAATGGTCCCCCTCTGAACAGTGTTTTTAAGCCATGTACCCCCTAACCAGCGTGAATAATTTTTGGTAGAGAAAACAAAAGTCTCTATGAAGAGGAAGAATACAGCGATGTCAGCGATAGATTTACT
>NC_135855.1:40170567-40178067 GCF_031162955.1 Sander vitreus
GGGAATAAATGGGAATTAATGGGAATAAATGGGAATTAACAGGAATTAATGGGAATAAATGGGAATTAACGGGAATAAATGGGAATTAATGGGAATTAATGGGAATTATAGGGAATTAATGGGAATGAATGGGAATAAATGGCAATTAATGGGAATAAATGGGAATTATTAGGAATAAATGGGAATTAATGGGAATAAATGGGAATTAATGGGAATAAATGGGAATTAATGGGAATTAACGGGAATAAATGGGAATTAATGGGAATAAATGGTAATTAATGGGACTAAATGGGAATTAATGAGAATAAATGGGAATTAATAGGAATTAATTGGAATAAATGGGAATTAATAGGAATTAATTGGAATAAATGGGAATTAACGGGAATAAATGGGAATTAACGGGAATTAATTGGGAATGAATGGGAATTAACGGGAATGAATGGGAATTAACGGGAATAAATGGGAATTAATGGGAATAAATGGGAATAAATGGGAATAAATGGGAATTAACGGGAATAAATGGGAATTAATGGGAATTAATGGGAATTAATGGGAATAAATGGGAATTAATGGGAATAATTGGGAATTAATGGGAATTAATGGGAATAACCTGGTTATTTTTAATATTGTTATAATACTGTTAGTCTATAACAGGGAACTTAACACACACACACACACACACACAGTTTTCTAATGATAGTAGCAGCAACAGTTTTATTTACCGTATTCTGCCTTTAGAGTCGTCTGGAAACTTGATTTTTCTTTTTTTCATAAAAAGACAATTAACAATACATAAAAAAACCCAGTTCCATTATTTTCTGCGAGAAAAAAAGAATGACTGAATGTGACTTTGCCTCCCCACCGTAACAAAACGTAAGCCTGAGTTGTGACATTTGAGATCTGAACACTGCTTGATGTCTTTATAGTGCAGAATAAATGGTTGTTTTTCAGGCACAGTCGCTGCGCTAATGAACACGTTCCACGCTCCTGTTGTGTAAACGTTTGTTATTGTCAAACACGTAACGTCTCCAGCCTTCAAACGTATATTTGATCCCTGTGGTTTGATCTCTGTGGTTTGATGTATATGCCGTCTCGTACGTGGAACCTGTAAAGAAAACGTTAGCTCATGAATATTCGTTGTTGTTTTATGGCTTCGGCCCCTTTCTGTTCTCTGTCCAGCCCTCCCTCAGATGGTTTAATCCTCCTCTTGTCTGTCAGAGGAGGCGTGTTGGATCCATTACAGCTCATTGTGCTCCCGGCCTCCTGCTGTGTGTGTGTGTGTGTGTGTGTGTGTGTGTGTGTGTGTGTGTGTGTACATTATTTCATATCTCATTAAAATGAGATCAGACACTGACAATTACAGATCATTAACACACGCATTAACACATGCTGAAACCGATACTGATTAAGACAAACACACACACACACACACACACGCACACAAACACTCACACACGCACGCACGCTCACACACACACACACTCACACAGACACACCTTTGTTTCACTATCTTTGTGGGGACCCGTCATTGACATAATGCATTCCCTAGCCCCTTACCCTAACCTTAACCATCACGACTAAATGCCTAACCTTAACCCTTACCCTCACCCTAACCAGAACCTCATTCTAACCCTAATCCTAAAACCAGGTCTTAACCCCCTTACCCTAACCTTAACCATCACCACTAAATGCCTAACCTTAACCCTTACCCTCACCCTAACCAGAACCTCATTCTAACCCTAATCCTAAAACCAGGTCTTAACCCTCAAACAGACCTTTAACCTTGTGGGGTCCAGCATTTTGGGCCCCACAAGGCTGTGCAAAGCCCACAAGTATACTGGACTCCCCAGTTTTTGGACCCCACGAATATAGTAAAACAAGCACACACACACACACACACACACACACACACACACATTAATGTTCCCATAATGCATCTCACTCTGGACAATTGATCCAGCTTGTAAACAGATTTGTTACCTATTAAAATAAGGTTACTACTACTATCACCCACACTCAAGCTACCCGTAGTTTCACTGGGGCATCGTTCGTACAATCATTAAATATTGTAGTACAAAATAGGTGATACATGTTTCATTATGGTACTACATATAAATATATCCCCGTAGAAGTACTGCAGTAGTAGAGAGAATACTACAGACCAATGTGGTACGGGTATATATATATATATATATATATATATATATATATATATATATATATATATATATATATATATATATATATATATACATATACAACCACACAACAAGCACACTGTCAGTCTATCCTTCTGGTGGCTCTTCCACTCGGTGAAAACCTCGATAGCAAAGGCAGTTTCCTTTTTCGTGTTTGATTCAAGGGCCCCGTCTTCAATTGTACGCAGCTCCTCATCTGTCAGATCTCGTTAACGGGGACCCTGGGCCTCGTCTTTCTCTGTTGTCATTCCATCGTCCTCGTCGCTCTTTAACCAGTCCTCAAATGTCTTCCCTCCTCCAAATATATTAATATTGACAATGAATTTATCCATTTTTAAAACACTGTAATGTTTAGAACTACGGCGACTAACGTTAGCCTAACTGTAGCTAACGTTAATTCTAGTTTATTATAGTTTCTATAGCAAACACACAAGGCTTCATCTGATCACTAACGTTAGTTCAATAACCTACTTGTATCTCGCTGGTGAAACTATGTATCTGACCCTCCGACACATTTTAGAAACTTTTTTAAACGAGGTTTATTTTTACAATGGACCTCATGTTTGAAATTTCTGTGATAGATAAAAAATACAAGCGGCGTATTGATCTACTATTTGATGACGCTGTGCTCAGTCAGCGGGCAACCTGCCGGGTTAATGCCCTCCGCGAAGTACAATAAATATATTTATTTATTTGCAACAACGACCTGTCATATTCACACAGTTCCACATCCATACCTGGAAGCTGCCCAGTACAACCACTGTCTGCTGGCCACTCAGCAGTGTATATATATATATATATATATATATATATATATATATATATATATATATATATATATATATATATATATATTAGGGCTGTCAGCATTAACATGCCACCATTTATTAATTTATTTTCACTTCACTCGGCTTTGCGTCGTGCCTAACAGGCTACTATTTTGCCGTACTTCCTCCTAACACATCCTGCTGCTGCAGGAATAGCAACGCTAATTTCAGTGCCTCATTCCGCTGCCACTGATATGTCTGCTCTTCTCTCTGCTGCTCTGAAACACACGTTACAGGAAACAGAAACACCGCTGCATGTGACGCTTGTTGACACTATACTCGACAGCAGCTAATGTTAGCCTACTGCTAGCTAGTTAACACTATACTCGACAGCAGCTAACGGTAGCCTACCGCTAGCTAGTTAACACTATACGCGACAGCAGCTAACGTTAGCCTACCGCTAGCTAGTTAACACTATACTCGACAGCAGCTAACGTTAGCCTACCGCTAGCTAGTTAACACTATACTCGACAGCAGCTAACATTAGCCTACCGCTAGCTAGTTAACACTATACTCGACAGCAGCTAACGTTAGCCTACCGCTAGCTAGTTAACACTATATTAGACAGCAGCTAACGGTAGCCTACCGCTAGCTAGTTAACACTATACTCGACAGCAGCTAACGTTAGCCTACCGCTAGCTAGTTAACACTATACTCGACAGCAGCTAACGTTAGCCTACCGCTAGCTAGTTAACACTATACTCGACAGCAGCTAACGTTAGCCTACCGCTAGCTAGTTAACACTATACTCGACAGCAGCTAACGTTAGCCTACCGCTAGCTAGTTAACACTATACTCGACAGCAGCTAACGTTAGCCTACCGCTAGCTAGTTAACACTATACTCAACAGCAGCTAACGTTAGCCTACCGCTAGCTAGTTAACACTATATTAGACATGCAGCTAACGTTAGCCTACCGCTAGCTAGTTAACACTATACTCGACAGCAGCTAACGTTAGCCTACCGCTAGCTAGTTAACACTATACTCGACAGCAGCTAACGTTAGCCTACCGCTAGCTAGTTAACACTATACTCGACAGCAGCTAACGTTAGCCTACCGCTAGCTAGTTAACACTATACTCAACAGCAGCTAACGTTAGCCTACCGCTAGCTAGTTAACACTATATTAGACAGCAGCTAACGGTAGCCTACCGCTAGCTAGTTAACACTATACTCGACAGCAGCTAACGTTAGCCTACCGCTAGCTAGTTAACACTATACTCAACAGCAGCTAACGTTAGCCTACCGCTAGCTAGTAGCTGGATTAAACACGGTTAAAATGCTGACAGCTAACGCTAAACGGTGTAAAGTGTGACTGTGTTTTACTGTAGAGGATTCAACACCGGGATGTAACAATCTGCAGCTGCCGTCGGAGAAACAACACAGACGGTGCGTTCAATGAAACTGGTAAACTACAGCCTCGTGGTGCATTTGAAGTTATTGTTAAATTCAAAAGTGTGACTAGATTAAATATATAATAAACAAATACAAACCTTAAAATCAAGTTCATAAAGTCACTTTCGTTGCATTCATTTGATTCCCAAAAAAGATCCTCTGGTAAGAACGGCTTCCATTGTTAATATGGACTTAAACTGTTCTGAAATGCAAAATAATGCTATTAATCGTGATTAACTATAGAAATTCAACGATTAATCGCGATTAAGAAAATGTAATCGTTTGACAGCCCTAATATATATATATATATATATATATATATATATATATATATATATATATATATATATATATATATATATATATATATATACAGTACTTTATATATAAAGCATATATAAATTCTATATCTCAATCAACAGTAACGAGTTGGCAGAATGTCTGGTAAACAGTAGTACATTACAGTAGTAGTACATGGGACCATAGAAACAGTGTCTGGTAAACAGTAGTACATTACAGTAAAGGTGGTACATGGGACCATAGTAACAGTGTCTGGTAAACAGTAGTACATTACAGTAAAGGTAGTACATGGGACCATAGAAACAGTGTCTGATAAACAGTAGTACATTACAGTAAAGGTGGTACATGGGACCATAGTAACAGTGTCTGATAAACAGTAGTACATTACAGTAAAGGTGGTACATGGGACCATAGAAACAGTGTCTGATAAACAGTAGTACATCAGATCTCAGTACAAACGTGGTCACTTTGTAACACACGTTATAATGCTCGCCTAGCTGCTAGCATGGCACGCCCTCATACTCTGCTTCTGACTGGCTAGTAGTCCTTACCTAGGTACTGTCAGGACACGCCCTCATACTCTGCTTCTGACTGGCTAGTAGTCCTTACCTAGGTACTGTCAGGACACGCCCTCATACTCTGCTTCTGACTGGCTAGTAGTCCTTACCTAGGTACTGTCAGGGCACGCCCTCATACTCTGCTTCTGACTGGCTAGTAGTCCTTACCTAGGTACTGTCAGGACACGGCCTCATACTCTGCTTCTGACTGGCTAGTAGTCCTTACCTAGGTACTGAGCATGTGCGACTGCCAACAAAGATGTTCCAGCAGTGAGAGGTCTCACTCTGTAGCTAAAACAGAGAGTCAACACACAGGGTGAAAAGAGGAGCTGCAGCAATGAGCAGTACAACAAAAAATATGGTGTTTTATGATAATTGTGACATTTCTTGTTTTCCGTGTTCTTTAAACCTTTAAAGTTAATACCTGAAACATATTTACCTACATTTATCTACTAGTGTTCTTTTTTTCGTTTTAAGTTTTAAGAGCAGTCACAAAGTCTGCTCTTAAAAAGGCGATGACGCGGCATTTTACCGTTAACAGTTTTCATATCAGTGGCTCGTCTCTCATCAGATTATATGAGCTGTTATACTGTTAACATAAAAAGTAGAGTTAGGGGAAAGCTTGGCAGGAGAGGAAGGTCTGACAGTGCCCCCCCCCCCCGAACGTCTCTGAAGCCCCGCACACACAGAAAGCTTCACAAACAAGCATCAACAAACACACCTGTTGGTGGCAGTGGCTGCACACACACACACACATACACACACACACACACACACACACACACACACACACACACACACACACGCTGCAACGGCCAACAAACACACCTGTTGGTGGCAGTGGCTGCACACACACACACACATACACACACACACACACACACACGTACGCGTGCGTCAACAAACATACCTGTTGGTGCGGTGGCTCACACACACACACACACACACACACACACACACACACACACACACACACACACACACAGACGCACACACACATGCTGACACACGCACACACACGCACTGACACACACACACACACACACACACACACACAGACACACACACACACACACGTCAACAAACACACCTGTTGGTGGCAGTGGCTGCACACACACACACACATACACACACACACACACACACACACACACACACACGCGTACGTCAACAAACATACCTGTTGGTGGCAGTGGCTACATACACAGACACGCACACACACACACACACACACACACACACACACACGCGTGCGTCAACAAACACACCTGTTGGTGGCAGTGGCTACACACACAGACACACACACACACACACACACACACACGCGTCAACAAACATACCTGTTGGTGGCAGTGGTTACACTGACACACACACACACACACACACACACACACACACACACACACACACACACACACACACACACACACACGCCAACAAACATACCTGTTGGTGGCAGTGGCTACATACACAGACACACACACACACACACACACACACACACACACACACACACACACACACACACACACACACACACACACACACACACACACACACACAGACACACAGACACACACACTGTTTGCTCTCAGATGTACGATGAAAAGCAGCGTCTGTGAGGTGGGTGTGAGGTTTAAAACCCCTACGTGCACCGGTGGATTAATGGCTTCAAAAAGATATGAGATGCGAGACGTCATTGATGCTTCCATCTGTCACCGCTTCAGGAAAAGTCATTAGAATATGTATCAAAGTTCAAGTTCTAACCCTGTTTTTGATGCCATTTCCAAAACATTGACATTCTGTAGTTGCTCCTGTGCAGCAGTGTTGACTGTTTCTGGTGCAAACTGCCTTCACCGTGTGTGATACAATCTCTCGCTTTCCCACGCACAAGCGTGTACTGGACCAAGCCGCTGTCGCTCCCAACTGGTCAAATAACTGACGCTCGGTCAGCGTCAGATACCGACACAGAAATCACCCGTTAGCGTCTGTACGGAACGCACCGGGCAGAGCAGCAGCTCGACTGCGGCGCTGTAAGGCCTCCTGCACGCTGGCTGCGTGGCGTGAGCGTGTCAGCTGCGTGGCGTGAGCGTGTCAGCTGCGTGGCGTGAGCGTGTCAGCTGCGTGGCGTGTCCGTTTTTATTTCAGCTCCCATGGTAACAGGTTAGAGCGTGCACCGACCGACGCCTATGTTTCAAGCGACACGCAAGCGCGTTTGAAGCAT